>NW_024720811.1:2733210-2741722 GCF_018991925.1 Homarus americanus | reverse complement strand
CCATTCATCTCTCCTCCCCACATTCATCTCCTCCCATTCATCTCTCACACAGTGTCTCTATTACCTCATTTCTACATTCATCTCTCCTCCTCACATTCATCTCTCCTCCTCATTCATCTATCCTCCCATTCATCTCTCCTGCTCATTCATCTCTCCTCCTCACATTCATCTCTCCCTCCTCCACATTCATCTCTCCTCCTCACATTCATCATTCCTCCTCACATTCATCTCCTCCCCACATTCATCTCTCCTCCCCATTCATCTCTCCTCCCCAATTCATCATTCACTACTCACATTAATCTCTCCTCCCCAATTCATCTCTCCCACAGGTCGTCTCTATTACTCATTTCTACATTCATCTCTCACTCTCATTCATCTCTCCTGCTCATTCATCATTCCTCCTCACATTCATCTCTCCTCCCTCCATTAATCTCTCCTCCCCATTCATCTCTCCTCCCCCATTCATCTCTCACTACCCACATTCATCATTCCTCCTCACATTAATCTCTCCCCCACATTCATCTCTCCACAGGTCGTCTCTATTACTCATTTCTACATTCATCTCTCCTCCTCCCATTCATCTCCTCCTCCCATTCATCATTCCTCCTCATTCATCTCTCCTCCCCATTCATCTCTCCTCCTCACATTCATCTCTCACTCACATTCATCTCCCCTCCTCATTCATCTCTCCTCCTCATTCATCATTCCTCCTCATTCATCTCCTCCCCATTCATCTCTCCTCCTCACATTCATCTCCTCCTCACATTCATCTCTCCCTCCTCACATTCATCTCCTCCCCCATTCATCTCTCACTACCCACATTCATCATTCCTCTCATTCATCTCTCCTCCCCACATTCATCTCTCCCCCACATTCATCTCTCCTCCCCATTCATCATTCCTCCTCACATTAATCTCTCCTCCCCATTCATCTCTCCTCCCCATTCATCTCTCCTCCCACATTCATCATTCCTCCTCACATTCATCTCTCCTCCTCACATTCATCTCTCCTCCCCATTCATCTTTCACTGCTCACATTCATCATTCCTCCTCATTCATCATTCCTCCTCACATTCATCTCTCCTCCCCCATTCATCTCTCCTCCCCCATTCATCTCTCCTCCCATTCATCATTCCTCCCTCATTAATCTCTCCTCCCCATTCATCTCTCACACAGGTCGTCTCTATTATCATTTACATTCATCCTCCTCACATTCATCTCTCCTCCCACATTCATCTCTCCTGCTCATTCATCATTCCTCCTCACATTCATCATTCCTCCTCACATTCATCTCTCCTCCCCATTCATCTCTCCTCCCCATTCATCTCTCCTCCCCACATTCATCTTTCCTCCTCATTAATCTCTCCTCCCCACATTCATCTCTCCACACAGGTCGTCTCTATTACTCATTTCTACATTCATCTCTCCTCCTCACATTCATCTCTCCTCCCCCCATTCATCTCTCCTGCTCCACATTCATCATTCCTCCTCCACATTCATCTCTCACTCCTCACATTCATCTCTCACTCCTCACATTCATCTCTCACTCCCCACATTCATCTCTCACTCCCCACATTCATCTCTCACTCCTCACATTCATCTCTCACTCCCCACATTAATCTCTCACTCCCCACATTCATCTCTCACACAGGTCGTCTCTATTACTCATTTCTCCCCCATCTTAGGGTGAGATAAATTTAGTCCGTGTCTCCAGAACTCGGGAACTTGAGTCTTGTATACATAAAAATCCACTCCCAGGTTTACCCCTTGAAGCCTGTGAAGGACTCCCACCATAACCCTCCCAGGGGCGTGTGTGTGTCAGACCCCCTGCTGCTACTCTCCCAAACCTTCACCCACTCAACCTCTCCACTCAGCCATTAATCTTTCAAGCAGTTAGAAATCTTCCGTTTTTTCTTTTTTTTTCCTTTTGGTGCCTTGACCATTCAAGCAGTGAATATATCATTTCTCTCCATTTAACGCTTAACTGTTGAGACATTCGCTCCCACTTACCCACTGCCGCTGTTAAGATATTTACGTAACCGGTTAACCAATTAAGATTTTCATTCTGTCCCTCTTCCCCCCCCCCCTTCCAGCCACTCAAACAGCTGGGCTATTCATACACTCGCTCAGTAACTCTCTCAGTTATCCACTCATACAGTAAAGATCACTCTCAGTCATTACCCATTATCACATCTAAACTATTTATGCATTCACGTAAAAGTCCTCACCGCTAAGGAATTGTCTTTTCCTCTCCTCCACGATTACAATTAACTAAAATAAAAGAATTATTCAGACGCCATCACCTGAACGGGGGCTCGGAGTACCGTCATAGATCCATCCGTCCAGCCAGTGCGTCGAACCCCTCCCTCCCTCACATACTTACTGGCTCATATAAATCGATATAAATTGTTAACTTCCTCTAATGGTTTTCGGCCCACCTCTCTCTTTTATCATTCTTTACAGATGTCTACAGCTAACGCGGCCAACGTAAACAGTATTAGTCTGTTTGTTATGTACACCGACTATAAATTACATGTTTACGATAGCACCATTGTCACTGGGCAGCGTGTACGGCCGTTTCAATTACCCAGGCGCCCATTACCGTTTTCTTGGTCGATGTTTCGCTCTGTGGACAAGTTTATAGCATGACTGTTTTATGAACCTGTATAGTGAGGGAGGAGGGATGCCTAGCAGCCAACACGACGGCTATGAATATTATACCGTTGAGTTACGATAGTTCTGAACGAAGACTGTTATTAATGTCACCATCTCTACCATCATCATCACTCTCACGTTACACTCCAACTTTGAAGTAACATTTATCCGTGAGAACCAGAGTGAGAGAGAGAGAGAGAGAGAGATCTAGCACTGAGTTACTTGAAGCAGCACAACCTTGAAGATACATAAGGTGTAAATCATTCAGGGTTGGACTACTTCATCTAGCATCTCCTAGAAGTGAGGCAGGTAGGCTGGACCCCATCCCCGCCTCATGCTTGTGTCCTCAGGGTACTGGCCATATACAGCAACAGCCTCTAGCCTCGCTCCTCCTCCATCTTCTAGTCCTCCTTCCCGACACTTCTACTCTCATATTCTCTCTTCTCCCCTCACTCTGCTTCTATTCTCTATTAAGTCTCCTTTGTATTATCTGTCTCCCCCTTCTTACTTCTCCTATCATTCTTCCTCTTACCCCTCTGTCCTATTCTTCCTCAATCAATCTTGTTTTGTTGCTCCTTTTCTTAAGTTTCTCTCCTTCTTCCCCTCCTCTCTCTTCCTCTCCCCTTATTCCTTTAGATTCACTTCATTTTATCCCCCCCCCCGGTTATCCCCATGTTCCCCCACTCATCTCCAGCTCCCCCTTCCCCCCCTAGTCCTCCCGCAATCCCACTTCACCCTCCCGCTCCTCCCCCATCCCTCCCCCTCTTCCTCCTACACCCTCTCCACCTCCCTCCCCCATCTCACCAGCCCTGCAACGCCCGGGAGGCTGCCTGCCCCAGATCTGGCCGAGTCTGCCTCAGGAGGTACCGGATTCCTTCAAGACAGCGGTGGACCCTGGCGATGAGTCCCCAGGCACGTGCTGCTTCACATTATCCCCCACCTGGCGTCATACTTCACCTGCTCAGGTGTTCAGACGTCATACTTCACCTGCTCAGGTGTTCAGATGTCATACTTCACCTGCTCAGGTGTTCAGACGTCATACTTCGCCTGCTCAGGTGTTCAGACGTCATACTTCACCTGCTCAGGTGTTTAGACGTCATACTTCACTTCTTCAGGTGTTCAGACGTCATACTCAAGTGTTCAGACGTCATACGTCACCTGCTCAGGTGTTCAGACGTCATATTCACTTAGCCAGGTGTCATAAATCAGCCCCGTCTTCCCAGGCGGCCATGAACACATTAAGGAGTGTCTACGGTTCATGCTGATTGAGGCGTCCACAGCTGTTCTTCTTCCTTGAGTTTGTCATACACTGTACAGGTATCCTGGAGTCCTGGTCCTGCCCTTATCCTACCCGTCCTACCCACACAGGTGCCCAAATACTTGTTGCTTCCTTTAGTTTACACACAAAGCCGCTCCTGCCGCCGATAATTAGAGACTAAACCACTTAGGGTCCGACCAGTCTTAACGACACACAGGTGATGACAGGTGAGAGAAATCGGTAACTTTAAGAGAAAAGTAAATCGATTGCGAGTAAAAGCTTAAGTGATAGTCCCTTCAAGTGTGAGTAAACGCTTAAGTGACAGTCCGTTCAAATGTGAGTAAAAGCTTAAGTGTCAGTTTCTTCAAGTGTGAGTAAACGCTTAAGTGACGGTCCCTTCAAGTATGAGTGAACACTTAAGTGACAATTCGTTCAAGTGTGAGTAAAGGTTCAAATAACAGTCCCCCCAAGTGTGAGTAAACGCTTAAGTGACAGTCCCTTCAAGCGTGAGTAAACGCTTAAGTGACAGGTCCTCTCTGAATCCCGACAGCTGGTGAGAATCTTCAAGGCTGTGTGTACCACCTGCCTGGCTACCTGATGAAGCTGGCGAGTGACCACGAGACAGACAGACAGACAGACAGATAGATAGATAGATAGATAGATAGATAGATAGACAGATAGATAGATAGATAGATAGATAGAATAATTAAGAGAAATGTAAGAAAAAAGTAGAAGAAAGATTTGTAAGAAAGTGTAAAAGGAATAGAAGAAATTTGCTCTTAATAAATAAATAAATAAATACACAGGAGACAGTCGTTATAGACCCATGATATAATGAGGCAGGATGGTTCAGTAGTTATAGACCCATGATATAATGAGGCAGGATGGTTCAGTCGTTATAGACCAATGATATAATGAGGCAGGATGGTTCAGTCGTTGTAGACCAATGATATAATGAGGCAGGATGGTTCAGTCGTTATAGACCAATGATATAATGAGGCAGGATGGCTCAGTCGTTATAGACCAATTAAATAATGAGGCAGGATGGTTCAGTAGTTATAGACCCATGATATAATGAGGCAAGATGGTTCAGTAGCTATAGACCCATGATATAATGAGGCAGGATGGTTCAGTAGTTATAGAACAATGATATAATGAGGTAGGATGGTTCAGTCGTTATAGACCAATGATATAATGAGGCAGGATGATTCAGTAGTTATAGGTTATAATGATGCTGTAGAATTAACACTGTGGTAGGTAGTTCGGATCACCTGAAGATTAACCTCCCCCCGGCTTATATCACTTCAAGATAGACTAACTGCCTTAACTCTAATCCAACCGTATCTAATCTAACCTAACCAAGCCTAATCTAACTTAACTTAACCCAGTCTAATCTAACTTAACCCAGTCTAATTTAACCTAACTTATCCAGATCAAACCTAACCAAACCCAACCTCACCTAAACTAACCCAACCTAATATTAACCGAACCTAACCTAACCTAAACTAACCTAACCTAACCTAACCTAACCTAACCTAACCTAACCTAACGTAACTGTGGGAAATGTGTCACGAACAGGGAGACAACGATGAGATGTGCCTGGGGAGGGGGATGTACAACCCTGTTAGGTTTTCTTGTATTTTCATTAATGTTGATTGTTTCAGTGTTTTGTTTTTCCTTCTGCTGTCTGAACGAGAAGGTCAAGTGCCACAGATAACAGCGGTAATTTATGGGAAACTAACCACGACAAGATCATTGGAAACTAACCACAATAACACTGCAACACACCTGCAACACACTCCACTGAAACTCACCATCACAACACTGCAACACACCCCACTGAAACTAGCCATACCAACACTGCAACACACCTGCAACACACTCCACTGAAACTCACCATCACAGCACTGCAACACACCCCACTGAAACTCACCATCACAACACTCAACACACCCCACTGAAACTCACCATCACAACACTGCAACACACCTGCAACACACCCCACTGAAACTCACCAATCACCAACGTTGTCAAATTTAAACAAGACTTCCCTCGTACCAGGTCACCAACACCCTGTCATGGTCCTGGGCAACACAAGACCCAGGTCTGGGGGGGGGGTGCCTGCTGGTGGGAAGGTCAAAGTTCTCGCGTCGATTTATCATGAGGGTTCACCACTTTCCCTGACCTTTTGGTGACTTCTCATTCTCAAAAAATCTCTCACATCCAAACCTCACCCCTTACACCAAACCTCAGCTCTCACCCCTTACACCAAACCTCAGCTCTCACCCCTTACACCAAACCTCAGCTCTCACCCCTTACACCAAACCTCAGCTCTCACCCCTTACCCCAAACTCCGCCTCACCCCTTACACTAAAACCTCAGCTCTCACCCCTACCCAAACCTCAGCTCTCACCTCCCCTTACACCAAACCTCAGCTCTCACCCCTCACCCTACACCAAACCTCAGCTCTCACCCCATTACCAAACCTCAGCTCTCACCCCTTACCAAACCTCAGCTCTCCTCCCAAACCTCAGCTCTCACCCCTTAAACCTCAGCCTCACCCTACACCACCTCAGCCACCCCCACACCAAACCTCAGCTCACCCCTACACCAAACCTCAGCTCACCCTACACAAACCTCAGCTCTCACCCCCACTCCCAAAACCTCAGCTCTCACCCCTTACACCAAACCTCAGCTCACCTTACAAACCTTTACACCCAAACCTCCTAGCTCTCACCCCTACACCAAACTCAGCTTCACCCCTTACACCAAACCTCAGCTCTCACCCCTTACCCCAAACCTCAGCTCTCACCCCTTACACCAAACCTCAGCTCTCACCCCTTACCCCAAACCTCAGCTCTCACCCCTTACACCAAACCTCAGCTCTCACCCCCAGCATTTGCTCACTGGAAATTATAAAAATAAATGTAGTTAATCTAGACTCTAGAGTCTCAGGACAGTCTCGACGCCATCTTTGTGCCTTATCAATTAATACACCTGTTACCTGGTTTCTCATATCTCTAATTAAGAGGAAAATTTCACGTACGATCTTTTGATAATCTCATGCAATCAATGTAATTTCACTTGGACATTGTATGTATGTATGTATGTATGTGTGTATGTATGTATGTATGTATGTATGTATGTATGTATGTATGTATGTATGTATGTATGTATGAATAATAATAATAATAATAACAATAATAATAATAATTAACGGTTTATTGAAAGAGCTTGGCAGCCAGAAGGCTGAAAATATACAGTTACATATTTGGGGAATGGGTTACGAATTACAAATAATATACAAGTAACATGAGTGACACAAATAAGACATATAATAACTAGATGGGGAAAAACTCAAACTACAGTTCATTTGAACATAATAATGTATGTATGTATGTATGAATAATGTATGTGTGTGTGTGTGTGTCTATTTATATTCATATGTGTATTTACTTTCCTCTACCTGTCTATCTATCCATTTATATTCCACTGTCTATAGATGTGTGTGTGTGTGTGTGTGTGTGTGTGTGTGTGTGTGTGTGTGTGTATACAAAACAAAAAGCATATATTTACTAGCAAGCAAATATACCTCCTACCTCGCCGGTGTTGAACGAGCTCCTGTGAGCGTTGAACGAGTGTGTTGAACGAGCCCCAGTGAACGTTGAATGAGTGTGTTGAACGAGCTGCTGTGAACGATGAACGAGTGTGTTGAACGAGCCCCAGTGAACGTTGAATGAGTGTGTTGAACGAGCTGCTGTGAACGATGAACGAGTGTGTTCAACGAGCCCCTGTGAACGTTGAACGAGTGTGTTCAACGAGCCCTGTGAACGTTGAACGAGGTGTTGAACAAGCCCTGTGAACAGATGAACGAGTGTGTTGAAGGAGCCCCAGAACGACGAACGAGGCAATGAGCTCCTGTGAACGTTGAACGAGTAAAAAGGAAGGAGCTCCCAGAACGATGAACAAGTGTGTTGAACGAGCTCCCAGAACGTTGAAATCGAGTGCTGAACGAGCCCTGTGAACTTTGAAAGAGTGTGCTGAACGAGCTGCTGTGAACGTTGAACGAGTGTGTTGAACGAGCTGCTGTGAACGTTGAACGAGTGTGCTGAACGAGCCCCTGTGAACGTTGAACGAGTGTGCTGGAACGAGCCCTGTGAACGCTGAATGAGGGTTGAATGAGCTCCGCAGAACGTTGGAACGAGTGTGTTGAACGAGCTACGTGAACGATGAACGAGTGTGCTGGATGGAGCCCCGTGAACATTGAACGAGGTAAGCGAACGAGCCCCAGAACGTGGAACGAGTGTGTTGAACGAGCTCCTGTGAACGTTGAACGAGTGTGTTGAACGAGCCCTGTGAACGTTGAACGAGGGGTTGAACGAGCTCCTGTGAACGTGGAACGAGTGTTTAACGAGTGTGCTGGGTCGAAGTACGAACGTTGAACGAGTAAGCGAACGAGCTCCTGTGAACGTTGAACGAATGTGTTGAACGAAAACTAATACAAGTGTATGTTGAAGGAACGCGAGTGAATATTACCACAACACTCCACCACACTGAAACACACACACACACACACACACACACACACACTCACACACAC
>NW_024720811.1:2535710-2728210 GCF_018991925.1 Homarus americanus | reverse complement strand
GCCCAACAGGGAAGCATGCTAAGTTCATGCTTGCCTTTATGTCTCATGAGTTAAGGGCGTAGAAGCCTGAAGAGTCAAGGGCATAGAATCCTGAAGAGTCAGTGGTTTATGTCATCAAGTTATTGGAAGCTCCAACAACTTGTCCCTGAATACGAATTCGCAACTTTCGATTTACACCAGGTACCTACTTTACTGCTAGGTGAACAGAGACTAATGGGGGCAAGGAAGTATGTCCAAACAACTTCCACCGGCCCGGGAATCGAACCCGTGACATCTCGCTTGCGAAGCTTGACGTATCTGAGTGTGGGTTTACGTGTCTGACCCACGGCATGACAGCTGCTTCACGTGCTGTATCTGTCCGTGTGTTTGTCTATCGATACTTAACGGAGCCAACCACTAATGACCAGGTGAGTATTCATCTACCTGCCTCTATTACTGGTACAGGTTACTGACTGACCTGGCCTACCTGAGACAGATAGATAGAGAGTTAGAAAAATAAGACGGAAAATTATTGAAAAAAAAATCGTGTGGAATTTAAGTATACGTGTATTTACGATTATACATATAATATACATATACAGTTACAGTATATCCAGTATATTACGCATTCTATGATTGACTCTAAACCCCTTCTCCCCCCACCCAGGACATGCCACAACTGAACTGTTTTAAGACCTGCACCACACCATATCACACCATACCACACACACACCACCACACACCACACCACACACACACACCACACACACCACCAAACAACACACCCACACACACACACCACACCACACACACACACACACACACACACACACACACACACACCACACACACACCACACAAACACCACACACACCACACCACACCACACACACACACACACACACACACACACCACACACACCGCACACACCACACACACACACACCACACCACACCACACACACCACACCACACCACACACACCACCAAACACCACACCACACACACACACACACACACACACACACACACACACACACACACCACACCACACCACACACCACACACCACACACACACACACACACACACACCACACCACACCACACACACACCACACCACAGTATTTCATAACTAAAACGGAAGCCATGTATGAACCTGAATAGGAATAAAAAAACATAGCAAAGTGCCACTCTTCACTGTCTGTCAGAAAGGGAAGTAAGAGCAAACGAGAGGAGAGGAGAGAAGGAGGAACAGAATAACAAATGGATGGCAAGAGGAATGGGAAGAAGGAGAAAAACTAATAACTGAACTGAAAACCACATCTGAGGCCTCTCTCTCTCTCTCACTCTCTCTCGCTTTCTCTTCTCTCACTCTCTCTCCTGCCTCTTCACCTGCCTCTCATTCTCGCTTTCTCACTCCCCTGGGCCAGCAGCGTGAGGCCGCGGGCATCGCTGCAGAGAAGACAGGCCCGGCCACCACCTGCCACGGCGAGAGGGAGAGAGAGAGAGAGAGAGAGAGAGAGAGTGAGTGAATGAATGCACAGAAAGATATCAATATCAATATCAAAGATATAAAGAGCGTGAGGGCGCAGGGAGGGAGGAAGACAGTGAGAGTAAAAGGAGAGAAAGAGAAAAAAGAAACGAATAAAAGAGAATCGTGCGTAAATTTGCGGGGCCAGGATGAAGAGAGAGAGAGAGAGAGAGAGAGAGAGAGAGAGAGAGAGACTTTACCATCACTCTCACATGGATATCGCTGATGATCAACTCACGGGGGGAGAAATCTTAATTGTGGGTTCAGCTCGCTAAAAACGTCGGAAACACAGACAACTTGAGCTAAAAACTGGCGGGCGCCGGGGGCAGTGAGCAGCGCGCCTGCGGGTTGCGATAAAGTGGAACTGCGAAACTGTGAAGGCGAGGCCCCCTCAGGTCTGACAGGGAGGCTCCTGCTTCTGCTGATAGCGCCCTTCGGGGCCGTCTGGCTTGCTCCAGGGCCCTGGGGCTAGACGAAAGGAGGTCGTAGGGAAAGGGAGGGGTCACAGGTGGGGGAGTTAAGGTAAGGTGCTGTGAGGGAAGGCTACAGGCAAGCAAGGGAAGCAGGAGTGTGGAGCTACGAGAGTGGTAAAGCAAGGTCGAGCGGCTTTAAGGCAGAAAGGGGAGGAAGGGAGGGCCTGAGGAGAGGGAGGGCGGGCGGAAGGGAGTGAATGCCTGAAGGGAGGGAGGGAGGGAGGGATGGAGGGCTATTGATCCAGAGGGTAGGGAGGAAGGGAGTGGGGAAGGGGGCAGCCCTGAGGCCCCCGTGGGTCAGCTTAACGAGCGCCGCGGGGTAAAGGTGACAAACAGAACCCCCCTGGGTCCTGCCCCGCCCCCACCGCTACCTATCTCTGCCCCCCATGGAACCCCCTCCCCCCCTCGACACTACCCTGTACCCCACGAGACCCCCTCCGTCCTCCTTGACCCTCACCATAACACCTCCTCCACCCCCCACGACCCTCACCACAACACCCCCAACACCACCTCCACCCCCACAGCACCTCCACCCCCACAACACCACCCACCCCACAACCTCACCACAACACCACCTCCACCCCCACCTCACCACACACCACCTCCACCCCCACAACACCACCTCCACCCCCCACAACACCACCTCCACCCCACAACCCCTCCACCACAACACCACCTCCACCCCCCACAACCTCCACCCTCCACCCCCCCACAACCCTCACCACAACACCACCTCCACCCCCACAACACCACCTCACAACACCTCCTCCACCCCCACAACCCACCTATCTACCTGACTATCCCCATAACGTAACTATCCACTTAACAACATCCTCCTCTTACACTCCCGCTGTCCATACTACCAATTCCTAGCCCACCCTTGCCTCTCTATCCTCTTTACCTGTCTACCTGAGTATCTTCCTAGCCTGCTAATCATCAAAGAACACCTGTAATTATCCCCTAGGTACACACACACACACACACACACACACACACACACACACACACACACATACATATTAAAATACCTGCACGTGTCTTCGTATTCTTGGACTGTCAATAAAAAAGCCAACCTGGGTCAACACTTAGCCTACAGGAACCGCTAAACTCTCAGCTGACAGCAGAATTTCTAACTGACAGACAATTCAGAAAGCACGCCAGATGTGTGTGTGTGTGTGTGTGGAGTGATAGGTGCGTATAGTGACAGGTGCGTGTAATGACAGGTGCATATAGACAGGTGAGTACAGACAGGTGCGTGCAATTACAGGTGAAATGGATCCAACGTGAAACGCATATATTGAGTTTCTGTTGTTATATAAATATTAAAAAACAAATTTCGTGAAGCATGTTTCTGTTGGCAATACCATCTGTTGTCATCACTGTTACTACTGACATCAACTCCCAACAAAAATTAAAAAAACAAAAACAATCATCGAGCGCCATAACTAACATAAACAAGAACCAACCAATCAGCGCACGCCATACCCTCATAAGCGTATAGATAGATTCTGCCTCACTGCGCCCATCGCCCTAACTCGGAATAGTGGTCATGTGGAGTTACGGCAGGGGGAGGGGGGTGAGGAACCATCTACTACCTCACCTCCTCAATCACTACAACGCCAGACGACGATAAAAAAAAATATTAATACACAGTTTCATTTAACACTATCAATTATAGCCAATGAGAGGAGGGTGGGGGAGGGGAGGGGAGGGGGGAGGGGAGGTGGGGACACGAGTACAGCAATTTATGTTATCATGAATATAAACAGTTATTATTATTATCATGTATTATATATTTCATTGACGATATTTTTTGCTACTTTGAGCTAGAACTACTTTACCATTTCATTGTGAGATAAAACAATGTGTTAATTGATATTTATTATCATTTGTCACTCTCTCTTGATTAAACTACCTTGTGAATCTACCTGGTGGTAATTAATTGAGCAATGTTTATGTAGTGTTATATTCACTGGCCGGGTTACTTGGTTGTGTTATACCTGTGAGTGCCCATGTGATGCTGGTGACTGTTATTGTTCAGGTACAAGTTGTCACCTCCGTCCGTCCACACGCTTTGTAGTTCGACTTAGATCTCATTGATTGTACTCCGCTGGGTGATTGGGTCATATATGGAGAATCAGTCTTAATAATCTCCAATCTGATCTCATGATTGGGGGTACAGTCCTCGTGGGCCACAGTTCTCAACAACAGCGGTGTGTCTTAGTACTAATAGGCCTCAGTCCTAATAGGTTCTACTTCCAATAGTTCCCAGTCGTATATAACTATGTCTGGAGAAACTGGCTCCCCATTATCTCCGCTTTGGCTAGAGTCTCCAAGCAATATCGAGGTCATGCCACACTCCTCGTCCTTTCTGTGCCATTAGTTATGTGAGTCAGTCAAATACATTCAAGGATCACCATTTAGGGAGGGTGGCAAGAGAGTGGTAATTTAATACAGAGGGTTGAGAGAGTTGGTGGGGCAGGGACAACCATCACTGCTCTACACCTGACAAGAGGAGTGGTGGTATCACCTCACCCCCTGACACTAAAAGGGCCTTAGCGTGGGCTGCTGGCTCCTGCTGCACGCACATGTAACTGTCGCTCTTGATGTTGGCACTCTTTTAACTGTTATACTGAACAGCTGTGTTGATATAGTGCCTGCAGCAGGAGCAGCAACAGCAGCAGGACCAGCAGCAGCAGAAGCAGCAGGCGTAGAGTGGAAGCAGGAGGACCGGCCACGAGTCAGGACCATCACTCAGGTACAACAGTTACAAATTCAACAGCTGCAGCAGGTACATGTGCAGCAGGTACAGGTGCAGCAGGAGCAAGCAGTCCACTTTAATAGCCACCGCTGTACCAAGCCAAAGCAGCTGCTGGACACCCCCCCCCCCTCGCCGGCCCTGCCCACGCCTGAACAACTATCATGGTTATTCATATTTCTCCTGATGCTGATGTATACTGCCACCACCACCACCACCACAACCATCACTGATACCAATACATCTACCATCAGTACCGTCAACATCAATACTACCACCACCACCACTATCACAACCATGCTCTAATAACCACCACCACCATTCCTGCCCCAGTTGTTACCAACACCACTACCACTAATTATCACCACCACTACTACTATATATCGCCACCACCACCACTCCCACCTATTACCTCACAACCATAACCACCCACTACCACCATCACCGCCACTACCACCCACTACCACCATCACCGCCACTACTACCCACTGCCACCATCATCACCATCACCACACACGGAATTAAAACGGAAAACTAAACAAAAAAAGGTGTATCCTGGGAGATGGACGGCGGCCACCGACCACGGAGCGCCGCAGTTTTACGCTGGCTCGTCCATGTTAATGTAAAATGCAAAATGTTGCACATTGCCTCCACATCAGCGGGGATGGAGATTCCCTGCAACTTGGGTCCGCCACGCAAATTTTCAAATGTTAATTTTTTGAGGGGAGGGGGGGTCGCGCGCGCGCGCGTGTTGTGTGTGTGTGTGTGTGTGTGTGTGAAGGGACGCGGGTGACGTGTGTGTGTGGTTGTTTTGTTTCAGAATAAAGACAAGGGGAATAAAAATGTCGGGACGCTCGTGTCGACTCTTTGTATTCAAATTCGTTGACATTTTGCTAATGTTTAAATTAAATTCAGTTTGCAAGTGAAACACATACACACACACACACACACACACACACACACACACACACACACACACACACACGTCTCTACAGGTCACCACTCATGGGGCGAAATATAATCGTGTGTTGAAATGATTTCTGACTTTCTCTGTAGTTAGGTTAGGTTAGGTTAGGTTAGGTAGCAAAGAATAAGTCATTGGTTGTGATATATCGCACTTGAAAAAAAAACATCCCTCAGGTGCGTAAAACATCCACCAGTCAGGTCAGAAGAGGCACACATCACCCTCACTGAACACAAGTAAAAGTTATAAAAGATCCTAATTGAGGTAACTTGGACCCGATGTCTGAATTCTTAAACCTTAATATCGCATTTTTTTTCGTTTTTTATTTTGATTTGTTTCCGTAACTTAAGATGAAAGAAAATATGGATCACATGAAGATTAACCTTCTTAGTATATTTAACCTTAAGATTAACCTCCCAAACGCTAATCTAACTAACTTAAACTTAAACTAACCTAACCTAAACTATCCAAAACTAAACCTAACCTAACCTAACATTAAACTATTGAAGAAGTAACCAAACTAAACCTAACCTAATCTAACCTAAACTATCCTAAACTAAACCTAACCTAACTTAACCTAATCCCACATGTAGAATGAGGGTGTTTAAGCATCATGTAAAATAAGCTGTAGGAGGTGGGGGGGGGGCTAAATTTCATGTGAACTTCAATTTTGTCAGTCTTGGGATAATTTCGTCGCCATTTTTTTAAGTTCGACTTTTTTTTTATAGATATTTGTTTAAGTCCGTCGACATATTCTTAAATTCTCCGACATATTTTTAAATTCGATTTTTTTTCGACAATTTTATTTTTAATTTCGTCGACATTTTTAATTTTGGGGGTTGTTGTTTTAGTTGAAGTGTTAATTACATTCTCATAACTACATCCAAGTGGCGGGAGAATTTAACTTACGATCCTTAGAGAATCCGGAAGCTGAACTGTTTACCTTACACTTGTCCTCGGGGTAATCGTCTTCACCTGCTACTACGTAAACACACACACACACACACACACACACACACGTGATGTAAATATTACCTTCCTGGCCTTCACGGTACACCTGGCTACACCCACTCTCAACAGCCTACACCCATGACCTTCACGGTACACCTTGCTACACCCACTCTCAACAGCCTACACCCATGACCTTCACGGTACACCTGGCTACACCCACACTCAACAGCCTACACCCATGACCTTCACGGTACACCTGGCTACACCCACACACAACAGCCTACACCCCTGGCCTTCACGGTACACCTGGCTACACCCACTCTCAACAGCCTACACCCATGACCTTCACGGTACACCTGGCTACACCCACACACAACAGCCTACACCCCTGACCTTCACGGTACACCTGGCTACACCCACACACCCCTGGCCTTCACGGTACACCTGGCAACACCCACACTCAACAGCCTACACCCCTGGCCTTCACGGTACACCTGGCAACACCCACACTCAACAGCCTACACCCCTGGCCTTCACGGTACACCTGGCAACACCCACACTCAACAGCCTACACCCCTGGCCTTCACGGTACACCTGGCTACACCCACACACAACAGCCTACACCCCTGGCGTCATGTACCGTAATAAGCGATCATTTCTTGGTTCCCGTTACCTGAGCGAGGCTCCTCCAGGCGGCGGTGTCGTCATGGTGTGCTCAGAGACTCGGTTGCGTGGGTTCGAGTATCTTCAATTGCTATGTTGCAGATTTCATCTCGTGTCGTGGCGAGATGGGTCAATGGATGTTGAGTGGTAACCCAGGTACACGGGTTCAGGTACTGTACTCTGAGTGAGGTTAATTACCTGATCGACAGGTGTAATGAGAGTTCCCTCACGTGTCCTGATTTACAGATACCTGCAGGACAGAGAGAGTAGAATTACCACTTTATCGTTTGCTTTCAACTGTTTTTAATCAAGTTTATCATTTACACTTTTAGCACAATGCTCACCCCCCCCCAGCAGGTACACACTCTCACCTCTACACCCAGTCTAAACGTATTATCATGTGTGTGCTACAATACACCCATTCCTATATCTTAATGACCACATTAGCAATTTTATATATATATATATATATATATATATATATATATATATATATATATATATATATGCCTCAGTACGAACGTGTCCATGCATGTCTATCAAGTCTCCCCCTTCCCCACTCACCCCCTCCCTCTCCCCCCTGGGGCGGGGCGAGTGGGGGGAAGAGGGCTGAGCGGGCGGCACCTTGTCGGGCCTGGGGCGGGGAGCATCGATCCTGGGGACGCGGGGCTCCGGGCTACCAGTGAGCGCAATAATGAGCACTGCGCCCCGGGCTCTGAACCCCCCTGTACCCCCTCCCTCTCCCCCTCGTGTACCCATTCCCTTCTCCCTCTCTCCCACTTCGTCCTTTGCCCCATTCCCCTCTCTTCACTCTCCCTCCTCCCCCACTCACTCACTCTCCCTCGTCCCCTCCCACTCTTTCCCTCCTTCATTCATCCTTCATCCTTCATCACTCCAACATCCTCACTCTCCTCCTCCCTTCCCTTATCTCTCTTTCCGCTCACCTATCATTCCTTCCCTCCCTTCTCCTCTCCTTCCCTCCTTCCCCTTACCCTCTCCTCCCAATTTCCCCTGTTTCCCTTCTCTCCCTCCTTCCTCTCCCGTTACTTTAACTATGGAATAAACACGATAAGATACATTAATTCTTCAATGGAAAAGTGATAATGGCGTTCACGGGTGCTGATACGGCGTTCACTAGTGCCGATAATGGCGTTCACCGGTGCTTATACAATGCCTACTGAAAAGCTGATAATGGCGTTCACTAGTGCTGATAATGGCGTTCACTAGTGCTGATAATGGCGTTCACTGGTGCTGACAATGGCGTTCACTGGTGCTGACAATGGCGTTCACTGGTGCTGATAATGGCGTTCACTGGTGCTGATTATGGCGTTCACTAGTGCTGATAATGGCGTTCACTGGTGCTGATAATGGCGTTCACTGGTGCTGATAATGCCCTCTACTCGTCCAGTCGTCTCTCGAAGGCATGGCTAGATTGATGCAGATTGATAGATAGACAGACAGACATATAGACAGACAGATAGATATAGACAGAGATACATACACAGACACAAGAGACAGATAGATATGACTATATTTAACACCAGCGAGGATTAACGTGACTTAACACACGTACAGTATATGTAAGGTTTAAGTTAACTCGCCACGTTAAGTGAGGAATACGCAATTTTATTTTTATTTTATTTAATTTTTTTTTTAATTTATCTAATTTATTTTTCTGACTTTGTGAAGGTAACATTTAAAAGGGTCATTTATTTTATTATTTATTTTATTTTCATTGATTTTCTTTTGCTTTTGTTATTTTCAATTTTTTTTAGTTGTATCGTTTTTCTCGATATATTACGTTTTTAATTCATTTTTATTTTAGTTTCGTTTTATTTTATTTTATTTGTTTGCTGACGTTTATGTCTCACTTTTGCTTTGATTTATTTTGTTATTTTTTTACAAGTGTTGATTTTGTTTTTGTTTTTTATTCTATTCCGTCTTTTTGTTATTTTTTATAAACACTTTTGGGTTTTATTGTGTTGATATGAATATCAGCATATATATATATATATATATATATATATATATATATATATATATATATATATATATATATATATATATATATATATATATATATATCGTTGCATACTGACGGTCATGTATACAGGCATTCGTGTACACGTTTCGTAAATACATTGCGTCTTTGTGAGTAGCTCTCCTGTTACCACTAATGACGTCTTAATTCATTCTATATTCTGTAATGAACTCAAGATCTCATGGGAGAAGTATACATCCACACAGCACGTATACATCCACACAGCACGTATACATCTACACAACATGTATACATCCACACAGCACGTATACATCTACACAACATGTATACATCTACACAACATGTATACATCCACACAGCACGTATACATCTACACAACATGTATACATCCACACAACATGTATACATCCACACAGCACGTATACATCTACACAACATGTATACATCCACACAACATGTATACATCCACACAGCACGTATACATCTACACAACATGTATACATCCACACAACATGTATACATCCACACAGCACGTATACATCCACTCAACAGTATACATCCACTCGACTTGTTTACAACCATCGACTTGTTTACAACCACTTGACGTTTATATTGGGTCGTATCATTCTAGTTTATTACAGGTATTAAACAGGTAAGAGCCGAGACATTACCTCCAGTGACATTCTTACTATACCGTTCAGACATTCTCCCCCACCCCCCACTACACGTCACCCCCACCCCCCACCACACGTCTCCCACCCCCCACCACACGTCACCCCCACCCCCACCACACGTCTCCCCCACCCCCCCACACACCCCCACCCCCCACCACACGTCACCCCACCCCCAATCATTGACGTCACTCCCACCCCACACGTCACTCCCCACCCCCACCACACGTCACCCCACCCCCCCACGAATGCTCCACCCCCCACTGGCTGACACGTCACCCCCACCCCACCACATGTCTTCCACCTCACCACAGGTGTCACCTCCCAATCCCCACCACACGTCTCCCACCTCCCCGAGGTCTCCCACCCCACCACACGTCACTTTCACCCCCCTCATCATTATCGTCATTCCCACCCCCACTGTTCTCAATTTCACACACGTTTCACTTACCCCCCACCACACGTCTTCCCACCCCCCACACGTTCCTCCACTCTTCACCCAGAATGTTTTATTGTGTCAAGTATATTCTTTAGTGACCCTTAACATTCTGCATAATTTAAACGCGGTGGAGTGGTTTATAAATGGGTGGTGGTGGTTTATAAATGGGTGGGGTGGTTTATAACGGGGTGGTGGTATTTATAAATGGTGGGGTGGTTTATAACGGGGTGGTGGTGGTGGTTTATAAGGGGTGGGGTAGTTTATAATAGGTGAGTGGTTTAAATGGTGGGGTGGTTTATAACGGTGGTGGCTTATAACGGGGTGGTGGTTTATAACGGGATGGTGGTTTATAACGGGGTGGTGGCGAACGGGTGGTGGTTTATAACGGGGTGGTGGGTTTATAACGGGTGGTGGTGGTGGTTAATAAGGGGGTGGGGAAGTTTATAACAGGGTGGAGTGGTTTAAATGGTGGGGTGGTTTATAACGGGTGGTGGCTTATAACGGGGTGGTGGTTTATAACGGATGGTGGTTTATAACGGGGTGGTGGTTTATAACGGGTGGTGGTTTATAACGGGTGGTGGTTTATAACGGGGTGGTGGTTTATAACGGGGGTGGTGTGGTGGTTTATAACGGGGTGGTGGTTTATAACGGGGTGGTGGTTTATAACGGGGTGGTGGTTTATAACGGGGTGGGGTTTATTTGTCACTCATCTCCCACGACAAGTTTCCCCGTCTCAGTCATCATATATTACAATGCATCAAGTTACCTGGGAGACATACACTCAGGTTACTATTCCCTCGAACTTCTAGTGAAAACAAAAACAAAAACATTACTGCACTCGTTCTGAAACTACGCGGAAATGGATCCGGTTTAAAAATAGCTCCAGGATTAAAACGATTACCCGGAAGGCAGGAGGTCAGAACATAACAGAACACTGCCTTAGGTGACGACGACATGAAGAGAAAACTGCATAGTGATAGTGTCATCTCCCTGCATTTACAACTCCTGAAGATATCTAACCCAGTGTGTCTCTCGTCGGGAAAGCCTCTCCTGTCAAAACTGTGTCCCAGGTGTAAGGAAATCAATGCTTCTTTATTCTGGGGGTGCCCTGTTGGGTCAATACCTCAACTTTCAACTAATGTGAACTGGTTTATCTCTTACTCATTCCGGAAAGTCTTAATATTTATGATGTTCTGTGAGTTTTACAGTCTTATCACTCAGTCTTCAGTAGTCTTTGATATTAATCCCATATCGTCTGTAGTATTTTTCTTGCTCACCCCCATAGCCTTCAGTGGCAGAACATAATCTAAACGCATTAAAACATTCAGGGGTTTCACTGTCATTATTTGGACTGTCCCCGCACACAGCTTGGAACAATGAGAGAGTCAGGGAGACTTTAACACCTTGGCTGTAAATAAGACCAGACTCACCTACCAGTCTCTCGGCCACCGAAGGCTCTTGAGATCCTACAGATATTCTCATAGACCTCAACGCGTCTTTCATCACATCCTCATGACCCTCATTACAACACTTGCCTTAATGATCCAAATCCACCGTCACTTGTTATTACCATGCTCTTACGTGTCTGAAATATTACCGATAGTCTTTAGTACCAGAGTTTTATAACATTCTTTCACTTAATCTGGTGAAAATCTGAGGATCTTGTGTTCCTAAATCCTGTCCTTAAGAACTTCAGAACTTCAATGGAGATGTCTGGATTCTGTTGTTATCTCCAGAGGCCTAAAAAGCAAACATTCTGAACTCTTTCATTCCTCCTTGAAGGATTTCAGTGCTAAATGCCCCTTGGGAACCTAATCCTCTTCTCATCGACTTGAATACCAGAGGCCAACTTCTTATCTCGAGGCGGCGGCACACAAGAAGGTGCAGTGTGTGTTGTTACATGAGACCGATTTCTCTCTATATTTCCCTAGTGTGTGTGTGTGTGTGTGTGTGTGTGTGTGTGTGTGTGTGTGTGTGTGTGTGTGTGTGTGTGTGTGTGTGTGTGTGTGTAAAGACATATTTCTGCTCCACTTGTTTTATTATTTACATGTGCTTCAAAGATTTAAATTACATCACTGGGAAAATAAAAATCCATTACTCCCGTTACAAGTTTGTCTTCGCTGCACTTAAAAGAAGAAGACGACTATTAGCAATATGTACATAAATATGAGTGTTACATCTGCAGCGTGAATGGTGAGGTCAGATCACTCATAAAACCACAGGTAAAAATATATTGTTTTTTCCCTTCATCTTACGTGAACAAAACTGTTATCCTATGACACTGAGGAGGTCCAAACACGCTCATTATGATAACACTTGTCATAACAATACCAATAACATCAACTCTTAAGATAACTATCCACGTAAAACAGCCCTAGATGAGACATATGTGATCACTTGACAGATAAATAAACCTCATTTAGATATTAGTGGCGATAACAGCCTGGATAACATCACCCACCACACGACATGACGACCCAGTTAAAAAAAAAATAATAATAGTCGATGATTTTTGTGACCTTAATAATAGAGGTAAACAAAAGTGTCGTATAACATCAAGTGTTTGCGCTCGCCCGGGGGACACAAGTTCCTTTGCCCTGCCTCACAACAAAGCCTCACTGCAGAAACATGGACACTTTTACCCAAGCCACGTCTAACCACCACCAGCCTCGGCGTACACAATGTTCCCTGAATATGCTAGGATGAATATACTCAACATGTGACCACTAATGAGGTATAATTCATAAATTCTCGGCTTTATTTACATTGTGTACTGTCGTTACTCTCCTGGAAATAAAAACTCGATGTGGGTGATAATAAATAAATATGAATAAACATACATACACTAAATATCTTGTCTATCAAATGAAATAAATCACCATTATTGATTTGTAACTAAAACACAACCCTGTCCGCATGCCCGATTCCTCCCCCCCCCTTCTCGACCCCTTCTCCTCCACCTCCCCCCCTCACCCTCCCACTCCCCCCCAGTCTCGGCAAAAGAGGGCCAAAGCCAGTGCCGAATGAGGGGAGTCGGACGCGTTGTGTTCCTGCCCCCGAGGCTGTCTTGCCCCGGGAACTCGGCAAAGAGACCAGAGATGCCAACTTACACGGGTTTTATCTTGCCCGTATTACTCTTAAACCTTAACCACTGCTACGATAACGATAACACACGGGGGTTTTAACTCTCTTCGTATTAAACCCATATTAAATCATCTTCCAATAGCAACATTTAAATGGGGTTTAAACTCTCTCCGTATTCCTGCCTCTCCATACAGCCATCAGTGAAGAAGGTACCCATTGCTACCTGTGTGTTGTGTGTGTGTGTGTGTGTGTGTGTGTGTGTGTGTGTCTATATCAACATACAGCAACACACACACACACACACACACACACACACACACACACACACACATTATCTGTTCGGTAGATAGGGTTGAGAAAGTGGTGGCTAGCGTATGGATGTGAGGAACAGTGCAAGAGGTGGAGGAGCTGGCTGACATGAGGGAAAATGCAGGAGAGGAGAAGGAGGGAGAGAAAGAGGAGGAGGAAGAAGAAGAAGAAGTGTAGGAGGAGAAAGAACTACCTGACGTAAGGAAGAAGTGCCGAGGAGAAGGAGAAGGAGAAGGAGGAGGAGGAGGAGGAGGAAGAAGATAAGAAAAAGAGGAGGAGGAAGAAAAAGAGAATGAGAAGACGAAGAAGAAGAGGAAGATGAGGATGAAAATAGAAAGAAAAGGAGGGAATAGGTTCAAGGAATGATACCCCACAACAAATTCTTAACTAACACCAAGTGCAGTATTTGAGTCAGAGAGAGAGAGAGAGAGTATACGTAATAATAATGACGACTCTCAATGGCTGTGAAAAAAATCCCTCTCATGCATACACGATGGACCAGATGGATGTATTATTATTTATTTTTTAATGTTTAGTACAGAGTGGGAAGGGAGAGGGAAGGGAGAGGGGGCAAGGGAGAGGGAGGAAGGGATATGAACTCCCCTCTGTGTGCTGGTTGTAATATTTTGTGCCCTTAGTTTGCTCTCTCTATCTCTCATTCTCTATCCTCTTACTCTAGCTATCTATCTATCTTCTGTCTATCTGAATATTCATCTATCTATTTCACCTTTTCTCATAATCACTGTCTATTTCTGTCTATCTGTCAATCCTTTCTCTTTCACATCAATTCTGTCTATCTCTAGTATCTTCTTTGTCATATTATCTACTCCATTTTTTCTTAGTCCTTCCCTATCTATCTCTCTCTCTCTCTCTCTCTCTCTCTCTCTCTCTCTCTCTCTCTCTCTCTCTCTCTCTCATGTTCTCACCAGTCAAACTTAACCTAACCTAACCTAACCTTACCCAACCTAACCTAACCTAACCTTACCCAACCTAACCTAACCTTACCGAACCTAACCTAACCTTACCCAACCTAACCTAACCTAACCTAACCTAACCCAACCTAACCTAACCCAACCTAACCCAACCTAACCTAACCTAACCTAACCTAACCTTCCCTTCATCCTCAAGGCGAAACTTTCTCATTAATAAAACTAACGAAACTCTTGTCATTAATTTACAGACACGTTATAGTTCCGTTGCCTTTTATTTATACTCTTTCTCTCGTTCTGTTGCAACACATATGGGAGGATTGAGAGAGAGAGAGAGAGAGAGAGAGAGAGAGAGAGAGAGAGAGAGAGTTGTACACATATTTTTGTCCATGTTATATTATTGTGTCTCTCGTTATTCTTCTATTTTACTTCTGTTCACTTTTTTATTTATTTATGCTTATTCTTTATTATTTATTTGTTAATCCCATTTATACTTCGACTATTGCCACACGACATTATTAGTGCTAATATTACTACTGTACTACTGCGACTAATAATAATAATAATAATAATAATAATAATAATAATAATAATAATAATAAAAAGTCAATATTATTATTATCATTAATGTTATTATTATCGTCGTCATTATCATCGTCATCATCATCATCATCATTTTCACCTCCCTGTCAAGTATTCTCACATTCACTGTACAGTATAATGTTAACATGACATTTAACATATATTTAAGTAATCAAAATATTCCCTCTACTTATGCGTGTAGTGGAGTGTACTTTCGCATTAAGTGTACAGCATTAATGTACAGCCCGCTCTCGTTATGCATGTACACACTAGTTCATTTCCACTCAAAACTTAAGTTGTACATATATTTCACAACTGAATTTATACATTTTACATTATATAACTAGTTGGTATATGTCATCTACACTAATGTCGTAACAGCAGCTAAAATAATGGGGAAATGTGATGATGGTTGTGAAATAAATAAGGAGAGGAGAGAGAGAGAGAAAGAGAGAAGAATAATGACGTACATTTGTCAAAGGGGAATGAAAAAAATGAAGGGAATGGGTGGAAATAGGTAAAATAGGTGAAATAAGTAACAATTATAAATAGCTAAGAGGGACGAGTATACACGACATTAATTAGGGAGAAATTGTGACCATAAAAGACTCGGCTCTGACCACCATGACAACCACTACCATGACAACTACTACCATGGCAGCAAGCCCGACCTACTGACAACCACTACCATGAAACCACTACCATGGCAACCACTACCATGGCAACCACTACCATGACAACCACTACCATGACAACCACTACCATGACAACCACTACCATGACAACCACTACCATGACAACCACTACCATGACAACCACTACCATGACAACCACTACCATGACAAACATTACCATGGCAACCACTACCATGGCAACCACTACCATGACAACCACTACCATGACAACCACTACCATGACAACCACTACCATGACAACCACTACCATGGCAACCACTACCATGGCAACCACTACCATGACAACCACTACCATGACAACTACCACCTGACAACCACTACCATGGCAACCACTACCATGGCAACCACCACTATGGACCACACATGACAACCACGACCATGACAACCCGACAACCACTACCATGACAACCACTACCATGACAACCACTACCATGACAACCACTACCATGGCAACCACTACCATGACAACCACTACCATGACAACCACGACCATGACAACCACTACCATGGCAACCACTACCATACAACCACTACCATGGCAACCACTACCATGGCAACCACTACCATGACAACCACTACCATGACAACCACTACCATGACAACCACTACCATGACAACCACTACCATGAACCACCATGGCAACCACTACCATGGCAACCACTACCATGGCAACCACCACCATGACAACCACGACCACCGACAACCACTACCATGACAACCACTACCATGACAACCACTACCATGACAACCACTACCATGGCAACCACTACCATGGCAACCACTACCATGACAACCACGACCATGACAACCACGACAACCACTACCATGACAACCAATTACCATGGCAACCACTACCATGACAACCACTACCATGGCAACCACTACCATGGCAACCACTACCATGACAACCACGACCATGACAACCACGACCATGACAACCACTACCATGGCAACCACTACCATGACAACCACTACCATGACAACCACTACCATGACAACCACTACCATGACAACCACTACCGTGACAACCACTACCTGACAACCAATTACCATGACAACCACTACCATGACAACCACTACCATGGCAACCACTACCATGGCAACCACTACCATGGCAACCACTACCATGACAACCACTACCATGACAACCACTACCATGACAACCACTACCATGACAACCACTTACCATGGCAACCACTACCATGGCAACCACTACCTGACAACCACACCATACAACCACACCATGACAACCACTACCATGGCAACCACTACCATGGCAACCACTACCATGGCAACCACTACCATGACAACCACGACCATGACAACCACGACAACCACTACCATGACAACCACTACCATGACAACCACTACCATGACAACCACTACCATGGCAACCACTACCATGACAACCACTACCATGACAACCACGACCATGACAACCACTACCATGCACACTACCAAGGACAACCACGACCATGACAACCACGACCATGACAACCACGACCACTACAACCACTACCATGACAACCACTACCATGGTAACCACTACCATGACAACTACGATCATGACAACCACTACCATGACAACCACTACCTGACAACCACGACTATGGCAACCACTACCATGACAACCACGACCATGACAACCACGACCATGGTAACCACTACCATGGTAACCACTACCATGGCAACCACTACCTCAACCACTACCATGACAACTACGACCATGGTAACCACTACCATGACAACCACGACCATGACAACCACGACCATGGTAACCACTACCATGGTAACCACTACCATGACAACCACTACCCTGCAACCACTACCATGACAACTACGACCATGACAACCACTACTATGACAACCACTACCATGGTAACCACTACCCTGGCAACCACCAATGACAACTACGACCATGACAACCACTACCCATGACAACCACTACCATGACAACTACGCCATGACAACCACTACCATGACAACCACTACCATGACAACCACCTACCATGACAACCACTACCATGACAACCACTACCATGACAACCACTACCATGACAACCACTACCATGACAACCACTACCATGGCAACCACTACCATGGCAACCACTACCATGGCAACCACTACCATGACAACCACGACCATGACAACCACGACCATGACAACCACGACCACGACAACCACTACCATGACAACCACTACCATGGTAACCACTACCATGGTAACCACTACCCTGGCAACCACTACCATGACAACTACGATCATGACAACCACTACCATGACAACCACTACCATGACAACCACTACCATGACAACCACTACCATGACAACCACTACCATGACAACCACGACCATGACAACCACTACCATAACAACCACTACCATGACAACCACTACCAGACAACCACTACCATGACAACCACTACCATGACAACCACGACCATGACAACCACCACCATGACAACCACTACCATGACAACCACTACCATGACAACCACTACCATGACATAACATCCACACACGCACACACACAGTGGCTCGGTGCTGCAGCTTATTTCTCCAGTGGAAAACACGGAATAGAATAAGATGAACAGAAAAACGGGAATAAAGATAAATAAAAACAGAACGAACGATAGGAGAGGTAAGAATATAACTGTGTCCTATGAGAATTGACAGGATGTCTTGACAAACTGACAGGATAGGCGACGTAAGGATAACTATTGTGTCCTATGAGAGCGGTCAGGAGGTCTCAGTATGGTAACCTGTTACGGTAATTACTATAGGAGGGGAGGGGAGGGCATGACCATATACTACCTGTACTGCCATTACCTGTGTCCATCTGATGTTATTATTATTATTATTATTATTATTATTATTATTATTATTATTATTATTATTATTATTGTTGTTGTTGCTGTTATTGTTAATAGTAGTAGTATTGTTGTTGTTGTTGTTGTTGTTGTTTTGTTGTTATCATTATTGTTATTATTATTAGCATTATTAGTGTTTTTGTTGTTGTTGTAATTCCAATATTTTTTCGTCTCCCTCATAACTATAAACATCAGAGGGACAGGAGAAGAGAAATATGATGATAGAACGAGAGAAAAAGAGAAAGGAGAAGAGAGAAAAATGGAAAGATATAAAGGGGAGTGAAGGAAACAAAGAAAAGAGAGTGAAGAGAGAAAACACTAAGGAGAAGAAATAGAGAAAGAGGGAGGAGAGAAGGAGGATAAAAAGATGGAAGAGGAGGAAAAGAGGGAAGAAGCAGGAGGAGGAGGAGGAGGAGGAGGAGGATTAAAACAAAGAAATAAGGCGATGTATCACAAACGGAGAGAGAGAGAGAGAGAGAGACAGAACACACCTGTCCAATCTCTAGAGTGAACAGCAAAGCCTCATTTTATCTCCATCAAAGCCTAGCGTCGTGCATAACTATCGGGGGAAAAGAACCTTTGTCTCTGCCTGTCTCGTCTGTCTGTCTGTCTAGTCTGTCTAGTCTGTTTAATCGTTCACAATTCGCCTCCTCCCCTCTGCTGTGTTCAGAATGAATAAATGAATGATGTGTTTGGCATTCATTCTCATGTAGGTGGATGAGAGAGACTCGTGTGTGTGTGTGTGTGTGTGTGTGTGTGTGTGTGTGTGTGTTTTCATTATGAATAGCTGCTTATGTATTTCTTGCCATCCCCGTCTCTGCTGTATCCATAATACATATATAAATATATGACTCGGTTTGTTATTCACTCACTCATTCACGCAACTCACTCACTCACTCATTCATTCACGCAACTCACTCACTCACTCATTCATTCACGCAACTCACTCACTCTACTCCTTTTCCACTGCCCTGCTCTCTCTCTCTCTCTCACCTTCCTCCCCTCCCTCCCACCTCTTTCCCACCTGGTTTTCTAGTAATGTCAAACGACCAGTAATTGCCCTCTATCTTTTCCCTTACCTGTATATAAATTGGTGATTAACGTTCACACTATTTATACTGCTTAAACTACCTCCGCCTTCTGGTCCCTCCCTCCTCCTGTCCCCTCTCTCTCCTCCTCGTCCTCCCTCCTTCCCTTCTTCCTATATCCTTCCTCCTTCTCATCGTATGCCTCTTATCCTTCTCTTCTTTTCCTATTCCTCCTCCCTAGTCTGCCTTCTTCCCTTGGTCTTCCTCTTCCTCCCTCCTTCCCTTGCCCTCTGTTTTTCGTCATGTCTCTTCTTCGTCTTCTCTCCCTTCTCTCCCTTTCCTTTCTTTCCCTACCATTCTTGTTTTACTCCTCCTCCTCCTCCACACACACACACACACACACACACACACACAGAGTTCCAATTTCCCTCGTGTCCAAGGGGTAGTAGTGGGAGGGGGCATGGAGAAAGGTAGGAGGGGGTGATTTACCCCCCCCCCCTCTCCCCTTTGCACTCTCCGCGCGCTGAACGGATCTTTTGAACGCCTCTCTATTTTTCCGGGACCGGCGCACGCTTCCGCCACTTTGCATGCATGAATTGATAAATGGAACGGAATGGAAATGAGAAACAAGAACCGGCATTACTATGTGTATTTACAATGGCGAATGGAAAGGTAGGTATCATCTGTTTACAGTGACGCGAGAGAGTGAGTGAAATTTACATTGACGCAGTGGGAATATATTTACAGTAACGCGGGGCTGTAATTTACACTGACGGGGACGAAATATTTACACCATTTACACCGACGCATAGGAGACATTTACACCGAATTATAGGAGACATTTACACCGACGCATAGGGACATTTTAGGAGACATTAATACCAACAAAGCTCAGACCTTGTGTGTGTGTGTGTGTGTGTGTGTGTGTGTGTGTGTGTGTGAGAGAGAGAGAGAGAGAGCCTGGAACAAAAATTATCCACATAAACTACTCCCACCATTATCTACCACCACCAACCACAACCACCATCACTACTTATAAACACCATCAGCACCATCATTCACCATCCCCCCAACACCCTCTAACCACCATCACCAACCTCCCACTATTCTTCCCCATAACCATCATAACCTAAAATTGATACTACCACCACATCCTCCTCTCACTAACATCGTCTCAACCACCACCACCACTACTACCACAATCTCCTTTACCCCTCCTCCTCTCATTTTACTAACTGCCACTTATACATGCATCTTCCAATACTACCACAATCACCTTCACCAACGCACCTTACCACCATTCACCACCACCACCACCCACCTATCACCACCACCACCACACCCCACCACCAGCACCAACACACCCTAACCACCCACCAGCACCAACACCCCCCCCACCCCACCACCACCCAGCACCCTACCACCACCACTACAAGTCAAACTCCGTCAACAGAGATGAATATTTCCGTGTCATTCCCTTTACGATTGTGTATTGTGTGGCCCGGAAGTCGCCCCAGGCACCGCGAGGACGTCTGGGCCCTTCCCTCAGCCGCTAGACCTGATTATGCTTTTAAGCTAATGAGGTCATAGCATGAGTGGCCATCTGGGAGCTATCTGGGGAGTCTTAGGTCGGGGCATTACCCAGCTATTGTCAGCGAGAGCGCAAATAGTAGGAGCCCTCAATGTTGATTTATAAAATGATGTTGGGGGTGTGTGGGGTGAGAATGATGATGAAGTGGAAAGTGGAGAGAGAGGAAGGAAGAAGGATGGGAGGGAGGGAGGGAAAGAAGGAGGAGGGGAGGAAGGAAGGAAGGAGAGGAGGCAAGGAGGGGAGGAGCGAAACGAAGTAGGGAAGGATCGATGAGAAAGGGGTACTGAAATTTACGAGTGGGGAAGGAAGAATATTTAGTTACAGTATCTCGTGAGGAGAGAGAGAGAGAGACTGCTTAGGAAGAACGAAGGCCGCCAAAAACAACTACTTACATCAGATAGACAATATATATATTTCAAGCCTCGTGTTATGATGGAATTTTCACCCCCCTCTCAAAATATAATAATAATAAAAATAAAAAATATATAATAATAAAAATATATAACCACTACTTCAAGAATTTAATTTATATACGTTAAATCGTGTAAAAAAAAAAGGTTGACAACTGCTATAGAGGTACAGCCATGACGTCACAAGAGGAAAACACGATTGCCATTCACAATTCGTCACGCCTTCAAACTCTGCATTCGATAAAGACAACATAATCATAATACCTTTACTTAAATTAGAATTTATGTGAAAATACATATAGATGAACGTCCTATGAACATTAGTGAAACAAAATTCTAAACGTATAGTGTAATTAATCAAGCAACTCCTCCTGTGTTAATTAAGTTATTATTATTAAGTTATTAAGTTATTTTATTATTATTATTATTATTTTGAACTAGTGAGGTTCGCTTCTGCTGACGTCACTACCAGTACAACAGGTTGAGAGTGTTGCCATCCATATGAGTTGTCTTTTAAACGTGATTTATCCCAAAAGTTCGTCTAAAACTGAGTTCAAGTTTTTGTCATTTTTGTGGGAAGTAAGAAGAGAAATTGAATTTTAATGGAAGGGAGACTGAGATGCATTTACTTAGGGGAGGAGAAGGAGAGAGAGGAGACTGAGAAATGTATTTATTTACAGGGAGAAGGGAGAGAGAGAGGAAGGGAGACTGAGAAATGTATTTATTTACAGGGAGAAGGGAGAGAGAGAGAGAAAGAGAGAGACACATTTACCGAGAAGGAAGGGAGAAAGAGAGAGAGAAAGAGAGACTTAGGGACACTTATATGGCAGAAACGAGAGAGAATAAGGGAAAACTAGAGGAGAGGGGAGAGAAAGAACGACACAATTGAGGAGATGGCTTTACTAGGGAGGAAGGGAGAGAGGGAGGAAGGGAGAAGGAAGGGAGAAGGGGGGAATCTGGTGGCATCTTTCAAGTGAACGAAGGAAGGTTATAGGTATATTCACTGCCCCTAAGGGATACTGAAGACCTGATGCAGTAGAGAGAGACAGACAACAGACAGAAAGGCGGGCAAAAAGAGACAGACAAACAGATATTAAGAAGCAGCAACAGGTGGATCTGGTCAGGTATGGAGAACACTTCATGCACACAGACACACAGGTAAACCGGCACATTCAGTTTCTATAATTCCGGGTTGAGACTTGATGGCGCGGGTTACGTGGTCTCTGAAGTCTTGTGGTATTTAAATATAATGTATTTTTATTCCTGTAACTTTTTTCCTAGCTAAAATTGTGATTATTTTTTCTGATTTTTTTCCTAGCCAAAATTGTGGGGTTTTTTTCCTGTGATTTTTATTCCATTCACCCGAGAGAATTGATAAACATTGTCCCCTCCCACCAACCCTCCACACACACACACACACACACACACACACACACACACACACACACACACACACACACACTCCTGTACAACACCTAGAAGAAGGTTGATGTAAAAAATAATAATAATAAGAAGAATAATCCTATATTTTCTAAGGCGGTGTGTGTGTGTGTGTGTGTGTGTGTGTGTGTGTGTGTGTGTGTGTGTGTGTGTGTACAGTACAGGAGTTAGTGAAAGTGTGTAGCAAGTGGCGCCACACCCCGGCCACTGTCTCCTACTGTGGCTGGGTGGATGGTCGAGGGTCAGGGAGACAGATAGACACATAGACAGATGAGCAGATAGACAAATAGATAGATAGATGAGCAGACAGATAGATAGACAGACAGATAGATAGACAGCTAGATAGATAAATGACACGAGGGTCTAGTAGAGGCCTCATTGCATGACTCAATGACACTTAGATACAAAAGCAAAATGGATAATGACATGGATGACTATAGATAAATCAATATGGTTGAAGTGGATGAGGCAGTTGATGGATGTGGATATGGATGTAACAACGGAGATATTAAGATGGATGATAAAAAAATGAATGAAAAGGAGGAATAGAATGAAGGGATGGATGAACACAAGATGACTGATGAAAATGAAAGAAGAGTGTGGGGGAGATTGAAGGTGTGAATGACGGAAGCTGACGGTATAATGTGCGTGTGTCAGTCAGGAGAGAGCAGGGATGATTGATGGAGAGAGAGAGAGAGAGAGAGAGAGAGAGGGTCTACACACATGTACTTATATCCTTCCTCACCCCTTCTCCACCCCCTTTCCCTCCCTCCCTTCCCCTCCTCCTCCACCTTCTCTAAACTTGTAGCCCCCTCACCCACCCAGCCTCTGATGCTCTGTTGGTGTGCGGTTTTGCGCCTGCCTCTCTCTCAATCTTTAGCTAGACCATTTTAATAATAATAGACTACACCTAGCTTCACCACCACCATAAGTAAAGTATCTTTGTAAGTATGAGTGTATTTAAGTAGGTAAGTATGAGTGTATTTAAGTAAGTGAGTAGTATGAGTGTATTTAAGTAGGTAAGTATGAGTGTATTTAAGCAGGTAAGTATGAGTGTACTACCTGTAGACGCCCGCGGCTTACCTAACCTCTTCGGCGTTTCGTGTCTAGCGTCTCGAGACAGAGGGACGGGTAGAGGCGTTCCGAGCCCGTCTTGACCCCAACTGGCCGAGCCCGTCCGTTTGTGGCCGAGCTTGTCTCAGGGTGGCGGTAATCTGACGCCCATCAGTGCCCCGGGCCGTGTGCCGCGTCCACCGCCCTCACTCCATGCCTCACTGGCAGGCCGCCTTGCCGCTTCTCTCTCTCTCTCTCTCTCTCTCTCTCTCTCTCTCTCTCTCTCTCTCTCTCTCTCTCTCTCTCAAACACCAAGGTTCTCCTCGTACAGTAGTGTGGTAGGTGTTGCCTTACCTTCCCACACTAACCGGTGCCGTCACTAATACCTTAACTGGAGGTGATGCCTTATGCTGTTACAGTACCTAAGCTAACCCCTTAGGTAACATTAGGTGATTAATCTTCAGATGAAATACATTGAGGGTGGGGGGGTAATCTTCAGGTGATCATCATATCCTTAGGTAGAAAGAGTGCGTAAAAACGCCTCCTCACCGCTCACATTATTAAACATGACCTGACTACTCAACGCTACCAGTGATTATAATGTCGGCGGCGCCTTGTCAATCACCATTCACTTGTCATTTACCAGCACAGGTCACCAGGCACAACACCTGCTACACCACCATTACCTAGGGGGGGAGAAGAGAGAGAAGAAGAAGAGAGAGAGAGAGCATACCTTTGAATAATCTTGACGAAGAATACTGTTTAAGGTTCATGTGTAAGATCTTGTTATGATGTTTATACCTACCACACACACACACACACACACACACACACACACACACACACACAGGTCTCACACCACCACACTATTAAATGTTGAACTAAACACCACTCAACACTGTATCACCCCTAGACGACAGAACTACTACAGTATAAACCACTAAATCAACACACACACTCGATGCACCTCACCTACGCCCTCTGACCGTCTTTAAATCTCCAGATACACCAGTTTAGGGGACCAGCCACCTTGCTGTAAATTTTCCGAACTTCACCACACCTTTCATTTTATTGTATTGAAAGCTTTCGTTAAATGACCCACTCCTCTATTCCACTATGTCATCTCTGTTCGTTGTGTATTTTCAGCACAGAGATAACAACCAATATGGCGTCTAAAGCACACGGAGACTCTACTATACTATATCTTTAAAACCATATATGGCTAAAATTAACTTCCCAGACTGTAAGATTTGTGGTTCTGGATTTCAAGATGGAGATTGGTAAGTAGCTAAAACAACTCTCTGTGCAGGTGGGGGTCGATATGCTCCGAAATTTTACGTGTGACTAGTGACAGCCCTCATATACCAAAATTTATCGTCCATGGTCTCATATTGTTTCCCACAAAGTATACACAGATAGTTGTTTTAGCTACATATCTAGATTTACAGTACCAGAACCTACGTGTGTGTGTGTGTGTGTGTGTATCATAATCAAAGTGCCACCATACACCCGTCCCTCGCTGCATAGCCCCATGTGGTACAGTAGCGTTAGAGATGGTACAGTGACGTTACAGGTGGTACAGTGACGTCATAGGTGGTACAGTGACGTTACAGGTGGTACAGTAGCGACACAGGTGGTACAGCGGCGTCACAGGTGGTACAGTAGCGACGCAGGTGGTACAGTAGCGTCACAGGTGGTACAGTAGCGTCACAGGTGGTACAGTAGCGACGCAGGGGTATCGTGGCGCAACAGCTGGCACACACTGAGACACAGCTGGTGATGACTTACACCTGGTACAGTGACATCAGACCTGGTACAGTGACATCAGAGCTGGTACAGTTACGTCACGAATGAATGCTTGAAACTCGTTACCCACTTGCGGTTTTAAGTGACAGTAATTTGTGCCCTATGGTTTCATGTGTGTGTGTGTGTGTGTGTGTGTGTGTGTGTGTGTCTGTATACAGGAGCTTAATTATGGTGTGTAAACCTAGCATAAAGAATGAGGGGCATGAATAATATTGTGTGTGAGGCAACTTGTATGTGCCGTATGTAAGGCCTCGGTAGCCTGTGTGAATGTTGTATTACAGGGGCGGGCTGGGTGTGGGTATTGAGCAAGGGAGAGGGTGTAAGTGTTGGTGTTTGCGTGATGGGCCAACTGTGTGTAATATGTATGAGGAATTAGCAACGTTAATGTATGGTGTATTATGGTTGGGTGTATGATGCATGACTGTCAAGAGGGATTTTGGTGCGTTTATGTTAATTGTCGAGAAAAATTACAACCAAAATGACATGCGTAGTTATTATAAGAAGTGAGCAGGTGTAGAGGAAGCAGAAGGCAGATCAGCAGCAGCAGCAGGAGGAGGAGGTGAGGAAGGAGGTAAGCTGAGCCAGGGTAGCAGCAGCCTCAAGCAAGGTGCCACACCTCCCTCTCCGGCAGCACAACCGCCTTTCACACACACACACCACCACCACCACCCTGGGAACACACGCTCCCAGCTGTGTGTCGCACATACGCCACAGTTTTAGGTCAGATGGTGTGGTACAGTGTGAGGGCGAACACTGGCTGGTGTAGATGAACGACACATGATCGCTGGCCATAATTTATGACTACCTGGGTATGTGAGGAGGATTTCCAGGTGAAACGTTATATACCTGGTGATAATTTGGCGATTTGGTGGTTTGTGGACTACGGGGAGAAAATTCGGTGTGAGAGGCAGATAGAGGATATTGGAGGTGACAGAGAGGAGGTGGGGGATGGAGGTAGGTGAGGTGAGAGGCACATGTGTGGTGGTGTACCCGGGCGAGGGAGGTGTGGAGGTGGGCCGTGGGGGAGAGTCGCATACCGTGTGTGCCCGGGGCGGCGGTGGCCAGGCCGACCCGCCGTGCAAGGGGGCCGCCCGCCTGGTCATGCTCCACCTGTTTACCCCGGGGCGTCCCACCGCTGTCTCCACGCTCCTCACCGGCCCCTCTCCCTCACTCCACAACTCCTGACGGTGCACAGGACGAGGAGGAGCAGTGGAAGGCGAGGTGGGTGGAGGTGAAGGTGCAGGAGGAGGTGTGGCCCTGAGCACAAATAAGGTGTGCTGCACGGCCTGCCACGAGCCCCTCGGCTGGCCAGCACGGGTGGCAGTCGCCTGCAGCCAGCCCTGCCTGGGGCCAGGCAGGCCACGCAACACTCACCCCTAACTGCGCCGCCCCCGGCCACGTCTGGGGGGAGGCAGGGGGGAGTGGCCCCAGGCACCACTAACGAGCAGCACGCACCGCCGGGGCCTTCGCCCACACCACGCCGGGGTCAACTCTGTGACCTCCGTGCGTCGGGGTCGCCCCCGCCTGACCCACACAAGCCCAGGTCATGTGGCAGTGTGGCGGCCAGTGACACACACTCCCTCATCACACACCCACCCACACCTCCCACCCCCCCCTGCCCACCCACCCACCCAACCTGCCCTCGCCACTCACGCCACACACACAACGCCCGGGGTGGAGTTCACTCAGACACCTGCTATGGCACTCCTTCCTCCTCTTCCATCCCTCCTTCCTTCCATCTCTTCTCCTTCCCCCCCTTACCCTCTCTCCTTTCCTCCCTTCACTCCTTCATCCGACTGTCTGTCTCACCCTGACTTCTGCTCCTTCTCTTTTCCTACAGGTCTTCTTTCTTCACCCCTCCTTCCTTCCTTCTCTCCCTCGCATTGAAGAGAATATTTAATATTAGTCATTGGTGGTGCTGTTAGGTGGTGGTGTTGATGGTGGGTTGGTAATGGTGATGATTGTGGAGACGGGTGCTAGTGAGAGAAATGATGGTGATAATGGTGTTGCAACCCCCACACACACACATACCACCATCTCACCACCGTCACTACCACCACCACCACACCCTCACCACCTCACGCTACCACCACCTCACATCATCACACCCATAACCACCACCACTGGACGGGACAATGAAGGCTTCCCGTAATTTGTAATTTACATGTTAAATCCCACAAGTTGGTGTGAGCTTTGTAGAAGAGGTGACGAGACAGGCACTGAGGCCACCCAGGGGAGCCACGCTGTGTCCTGGTGCCACCCAAGATTAACTCACTACATCCACACCCAGAAACCCACACACCTATACCAGTACCCACATCCAAACAGCCCCGCACCTGCCCAGACCCAGATCCACATCCGCACCCAAAACCGTATCCACATCCAGAACCGCACTTGCATCCAGGCCCAGACCAGCAGTCAGAACCGCACTTGCATCCAGAACCGCACCCGCACCAGGAACCATCAACGTACGCGACTGGAATGGGTTGAGGTTAGGTTAGGTTGTGACCATATTACATTATCTGTCAGTCATTGGTGAGGTTATCTCTATCGATGGGTGGTGATGTGTCAGTGTGTCTCGCAGCCGATGATTAGCTCGGAGAGAGAGAGAGAGAGAGAGGTAAAGAGTGAGAGATAGAATGATAGATAGAGTGAGAGAAAGGGCGAGAGAACAACGGAGAGAGAAAGAGAGTGGGAGAAAGAGCGAGCGAGCGAACAAGTGATAACGGAGAGAGAGAGAGAGAGAGAGAGAGAGAGAGAGAGAGAGAGAGAGAGAGAGAGAGAGAGAGAGCCAGCAATAAAGAAAAAAAGAGTGAGAGTTAGAGATAGTGAGAGAGAGAAATATAGAAAAGCGAGAAAGAACTAACAACAGACAAATGACCTGTGTCCACCAAACGTTGCCTCATCATCGGTAAAGACAGCAAAAACGCCTGACCCACCACCACCACCACTGACCACCAGCTCCTACGTGTGGGGGGGGAGGAGGAGAGGGGAGAAGGTGGTAATGTCAAGAGGGAGGGAGGAGGTAGGAGAGTGAGGTGTGGGGGAGGAGGTAGGGGAGAGAGTGAGGTGTGGGAGGGAGGAGGGAGGTAGGAGGGAGGTGGGGTGTGGGGAGGAGGAGGTAGGAGAGAGTGGGGTGTGGGGAGGAAGAGGTAGGGAGAGTGAGGTGTGGGGAGGAGGGAGGAGGTAGGGAGAGGGGAGGTGTGGGGAGGAGGAGGTAGGGAGAGTGAGAGGTGTGGGGAGGAGGAGTAGGGAGAGTGAGGTGTGGGGGGAGGAGGAGGTAGGGAGTGAGTGAGGTGGGGGAGGAGGAGGTAGGAGAGGAGAGGGAGGTGTGGGGAGGAGGAGGGGAGAGAGTGGGGTGTGGGGAGGGAAGAGGTAGGGAAGAGAGTGAGGTGTGGGGAGAGAGGGAGGAGGTAGGGAGAGAGTGAGGTGTGGGGGAGGAGGAGGTAGGGAAAGGTGAAGGTGTGGGGAGGAGGAGGGGAGAAGTAGTTGGAGGAGTGTAGAGTGTGGGAGGAGGAGGTAGGGAGAGAGGAGGTGTGGGAGGGAGGTAGGGAAGGGAGGTAGAGAGTGTAGGAGGAGGAGGAGGTAGGGAGAGAGGTGAGGTGTGTGGGGAGGAGGAGGTAGGGAGAGAGTGAGGTGTGGGGAGGAGGAGGTAGGGAGAGGGTGGGGTGGGGAGGAGGAGGTAGAGAGGGAGGTGTGGGGAGGAGGAGGTAGGGAGAGTGATGAGGTGTGGGGAGGAAGAGGTAGGGAGAGTGAGGTGTGGGGAGGAGGAGATGAGAGAGAGTGAGGGGTGGGAGGAGGAGGTGGGGAGAGTGAGGTGTGGGGGGGAGGAGGGAGGGGAGAGGGGAGTGAGGTGTGGGGAGGAGGAGGTAGAGAGGGAGGTGTGGGGAGGAGGAGGTAGGGGAGGGAGTGAGGTGTGGGGAGGAAGAGGTAGGGAGAGAGTGAGGTGGGGGAGGGGGAGGAGGTAGGAGAGTGGGAGGTGTGGGGGGAGGAGGAGGAGGGGAGAGTGGAGTGTGGGGAGGAGGAGGTAGGGAGAGAGAGTGAGGTGTGGGGAGGGGAGGGAGGAGGTAGGGGAGAGGGAGAGATGGGGAGGGAGGAGGTAGGGAGAGAGTGAGGTGTGGGGAGGAGAGGAAGAAAGGGAGAAGAGGTGTGGGGAGGAGGAGGAGGTAGGGAGAGAGTGAGGTGTGGGAGGGAGGTAGAAAGAGAGTGAGGGGTGTGGGGAGGGAGGAGGTAGGGAGAGTGAGGTTGGGGAGGAGGGAGTTAGGGGGAGAGAGTGGGAGGTGTGGGGGAGAGGTAGGGAGAGAGTGAGGTATGGGAGGAGGTAGGGAGAGGAGAGTGTGGGGGAGGAGGAGGTAGGGAGAGTGAGGTGTGGGAGGGAGGTAGGGAGAGAGTGAGGTGTGGGGGGGAGGAGGTAGGGAGAGTGAGGTGTGGGGAGGAGGAGGTAGGGAGAGAGTGGAGTGGGGAGGAGGTAGGGGGGAGGTGTGGTGTGGGGAGGAGGAGGGAGGTAGGGAGAGAGTGAGGTGTGGGGAGGAGGAGGTAGGGAGAGGGAGGAGGTGTGGGGAGGAAGAGGTAGGGAGAGTGGGAGGTGTGGGGGAGGAAGAGGTGGGAGAGAGTGAGGTGTGGGGGAGGAGGAGGTAGGGAGAGAGTGAGGTGTGGGGAGGAGGAGGTAGGGAGGAAGTGAGGTGTGGGGAGGAGGAGGTAGGGAGAAGGTGAGGTGTGGGGAGGAGGAGGTAGGGAGAGAGTGAGGTGTGGGAGGAGGAGGTAGGGAGAGAGTGAGGTGTGGGAGGGAAGAGGTGGGGAGAGAGTGAGGTGTGGGGAGGGAGGAGGTAGGGAGAGAGTGAGGTGTGGGGGGGAGAGGTGGGAGAGAGTGAGGGTATGGGAGGAGGAGGTAGGGAGAGAGTGAGGTGGGGGAAGAGGTAGGGGGGAGAGGAGGTATGGGGGGAGGAGGTGGGAGAGTAGGGTGTGGGAGGGAGGAGGAGGAGGGGAGAGAGTGAGGTGGGGAGGAGGAGGTAGGGAGAGTGAGGTGTGGGAGGAGGGATTGGGAGAGAGAAGGTGGGGGGGAAGAGGTAGGGAGAGAGTGAGGGTATGGGGAGGGAGGTAGGGAGAGAGTGAGGTGGGGGAGGAGGAGGTAGGAGAGAGTGTGGTGGGGAGGAGGAGGTAGGGAGAGGAGGTGTGGGGGAGGAGGAGGTAGGGAGAGTGAGGTGTGGGGAGGAAGAGGTAGGGAGAGAGTGAGGGGGAGGGAAGAGGTAGGGAGAGGAGGTGTGGGGGAGGAGGAGGTGAGGGAGAGTGAGGTGTGGGAGGGAGGAGGTAGGGGAGAAGGGAGGTGTGGGGAGGAGGAGGTGGAGAGAGGTGTGGTGTGGGGGAGGAGGAGGAGTAGGGAGAGAGGTGAGGTGTGGGGAGGGAGGAGGTAGGGGAGAGAGTGAGGTGTGGGGAGGGAAGAGGTAGGAGAGTGAGGTGGGGAGGAAGAGGTAGGGGAGAGAGTGAGGTGGGGGAGGAGGAGGTAGGGGGAGAGGAGGTGTGGGAGGAGGAGGTAGGGAGAGAGGAGGGGTGTGGGGAGGAGGAGGTAGGGAGAGAGGGAGGTGTGGGAGGAGGAGGTAGGAAGGGAGAGTGAGGTGTGTGGGGAGGAGGAGGTAGGGAGAGAGTGAGGTGTGGGGAGGAAGAGGTAGGGGGAGAGGGAGGTGTGGGGAGGAGGAGGTAGGGAGAGAGTGATGTGTGGGGGAGGAGGAGGTGGGAGAGAGTGAGGTGTGGGGAGGAGGGAGGTAGGGAGAGTGAGGTGTGGGAGGAGGAGGTAGGGAGAGAGAGTGAGGTGTGGGGAGGAAGAGGTAGGGAAAGAGTGAAGGGTGTGGGGAGGAAGAGGTAGGGGAGAGTAAAGGTGGTTTGGGGAGGGAGGTAGGGGAGAGAGAGGTGTGGGGAGGAGGGAGGTAGGGAGAGTGAGAGGTGTGGGAGAGGAGGTGGGGAGAGAGTGGGGTGTGGGGGAGGAAGAGGTAGGGGAGAGTGAGTGTGGGGAGGGGAAGAGGTAGGGAGAGAGTGAGGTGTGGGGGAGGAGAGGTAGGGAGAGAGGAGGTGTGGGGAGGAATAGGTAGGGAGAGAGAGTGAGGTGTGGGGAGGGAGGAGGTAAGGGAGAGAGGAGGTATGGGGAGGAGAGGTAGGGAGAGTGGAGGTGTGGGGAGGAGGAGGTAGGGAGAGTGAGGTGTGGGGAGAAGAGGTAGGGAGAGGTGAGGTGTGGGGAGGGAGGAGGTAGGGGGAGAGAGTGAGGTGAGGGAGGAGGAGGTGAGGAGAGAGTAAGGTGTGGGAGGAAGAGGTAGGGAGAGAGTGAGGTGTGGGGAGGAGGAGGTAGAGGGAGGGAGGTGAGGGGGAGGAGGTAGAAGAGTGGGAGGGGAGGGAGGAGGTAGGGAGAGAGTGAGGTGTGGGAGGAGGTAGGGAGAGAGTGTGAGGTGAGGGAGGGAGGAGGTAGGGAGAGAGTAAAGGTGTGGGAGGAGAGAGGTAGGGAGAGAGTGAGGTGTGGGGAGGGAGGAGGTAGAGAGTGAGGTGAGGATGAGGTAGAAAGAGTGGAGGTGTGGGGAGGAGGAGGTGGGAGAGAGGGAGGTGTGGGGAGGAGGAGAGGTAGAAAGAGGATGAGGTGAGGGGAGGAGGAGGTAGGGAGAGTGAAGTGTGGGGAGAAGGAGGTAGGGAGAGAGTGAGGTGGGGAAAGGCGGTAGAAAAGTGAGGTGAAGGGAAAAGAGGAGAAGTGACAAGAGTATGACGCATGACGGGGACGAAGCATGAGTGACGTGAGGAGGACAAGGCACGAGTGAGACGTGAGGACAAGGCACAGTGACGTGAGGAGGGACAGGCATGAGTGACGTGAGGAGGACGAGGCACGAGTGACGTGGAGGAGGGACGAGGCACGAGTGACGTGAGAGGAGGGACGGTGCACGAGTGACGTGAGGAGGGACGAGGCATGGTGACGAGGGAGGGACAAGGCACGGAGGTGACGGTGAGGGACGAGGCATGGTGACGTGAGGAGGGACAAGGCACGAGTGACGTGAGGAGGGACGAGGCACGAGTGACGTGAGGAGGGACGAGGCATGAGTGACGTGAGGAGGCGTGATGTGTCAGGTGGGTGGGTGGGATAGAGTGGCAAGGGGAACGGCTAACGCGATTTGGGTAGGGAGAGTGAGAGAGAGGGAGAGGGTGGTCTATGAAGGGTGCAGAGGGAGAGGTGATGAAGAGGGAGGGGGCTAGTGGAGTGAGAGAGAGATAGGTGAGGTGAGGTGAGGTGAGGAGGGGGAGAGTCAAAATAATCTAACAGTTGGTTTGTTGACGCTAAACCTATCCTGTCAGTTACTGGGTAATACACTCCCTGGCAGATACTACAGGTGTGGAGGTCAGTCAGCCTGCCACGACACCATGATAATTAATCAATCTTCTCGTGGTTCAAAAACTGACAAAGTAATGCATCATATTACTTAACACACACACACACACACTGTCTCTCTCTCAATGTCTTTTCCTCTCTTTATCTGCATCTATAGAGGGTAGTGACAGATTGGATACAACACTGGTCTCCATCCTTAAGGGAAAATAGTTCGCACCAAAAGGTACCCCTAGTTTCACCCAGATATGAATTTGCACCTGACTATACAGTTGGGGGAAGTGAAGGTGGTCTGGTGCAGTGCCAGCCCATACTGCCTCTTTGTGTACCAGAAGCTGTGTAGTCTAGTGAGTTATGCCTGTTACCCCATGGGCTCACTCTCACTTTTCACCCCTATCCAATCCGTTTATCTATTATCTGTCCCCTTGGTTGGTTTGTTCTCACAGGCAAACAGCTTTACATCCTCTCAGCCATAGCCCCACATCCTCCTTATCCACATAGCCTCACACCCACATCCTCAAATCAAAGCCTCACATCCTCACACCATCATAGCCACACATCCTCACACCCACATCCTTAAATCAAAGCTTAACATCCTCACACCCACACACCCACATCCTCACACCCACATCCTCACAGCCCCACATCCACACACCCACATCCTCACACACCAACAAAGACAACCTCACACCTCATAGACTCTCCCCATAAACACTAACACCAGATCCTCCTCCCTTCACTGGACCCCGTAAGAACACTGGGCTACGCTACTGTATATAGGCGTTCCTTCATGACCTCCTCCAAGCTACGGGGTAAAACTTAACCTAGGCACGTGGTGAGGAGAGTAAGTTGTGAGGATATAGGGCATGAGGGGGGAGTGAGTTGTGAGGATAGGATGAGGGGAGTGTATTGTAGAGATAGATGGAATGAGGGGCAGTGAATTGTGAAGATAGATGGTGTTGCCAGGTGAAATAAGGAAGCAAAGGGGTGGGGAGAAATGGGTTAGGAAATGGGTTGGTGGTGGAATAGTTGGTTAAGTAATGGAACAGGAGGAGGAGGAGGAGGGGAGGTCGAGGAGGAGGTAGTGGTACAGGAGAAGGTCGAGGAGAAGGTCGAAAAACTCGGGGAAGCAGGTAAAAATAAGCACCAGGTGGAGTTATGGTTGGTGCTTGAGATGGTGGTCACGAGCTAAGTGGGAGGAGGGAGGGAGGGAAGAGGGAGTAAAGGGAAGGATTGATGAAGGGGGGAAGAGGAGTGAAGGGGGAAAGAGGAGTGAAGGGGGAAGAGGGGAGTGAAGGGGAGAGGGAGTGAAGGGGGAAAGAGGAGTGAAAGGGGGAAGAGGGGAGTGAAGGGGGAAGAGAGGGAGTGAAAGGGGGAAAGAGGGAGTGAGGGAGGAAGACGGATAATGAGGGAGGAGGAAGTGAAAAAATAAGAAGAAATGGAGGGTTGAGAATGAAAAGGGAAGAGAGAGAATGAAGGACAGAGAAAAACAGAAACAAAAAAGACAGACAGACGAGCAATCCTCATCCTTCCTCTCCCCCCCCCAAGGGAACAGGGACGGACCTCGGCAGGGTGACCTCAAGAGTACTCCTGTGGAAGACTTACTGCCTCCCTGGTGAGTTGTGACGTGGCCCATACAGAGAGAGAGAAGGAGAGAGAGAGAGAGAGAGAGAGAGACTTTATATTGACAGGGCAGAAATATATAGTTTGCGCAAACAGGAGAGAAAGAGGAACACACACACACACACACACACACATACGGACTGCGTGATGGGGTCGGCCGGGTAAGTTCTGATTAATGACGCTCTTATCTGGAATCCGAGAATAATTAGCTCGCGGCTGTACCCTGGTCATGCTGAGTGTACTCTGGTCATGTTGAGGTGTACCCTGGGTCATGCTGAGTGTACCCTGGTCATGTTGAGTACCCTGGTCGCTATTTGAGTGTACCCTGGTCATGTTGAGTGTACCCTGGTCATGCTGAGTGTGCCCTGGTCATGTTGAGTGTACCCTGGTCATGCTGAGTGTACCCTGGTCATGCTGAGTGTACCCTGGTCATGTTGAGTGTACCCTGGTCATGCTGAGTGTACCCTGGTCATGCCGGCTGTAGTTTGAGGTGTAGGGTTGTATAGTGATTCTGTGTGGTGTACCCTAGTTAACTTAGTGTAGCCTAAGGGTGTAGCCTTGAAGTGTACCCCGATTGACCAAGGGCAATCTGGGAGGTGTAGTCTTGGGTGTACAAGCGGCAGGTCAGGAGTTGATCACAGTGTAAATGGGTGTAATGGGTGTAGGTGTGTATACATCTCTATGGCAGGGTGTACCGAGGTATTTTATCATTATGTATGGTATGAGGATTAAGTTGTTGACGTATGTAGATGTAGCCGCGGGTGTAGTGGTGCAGTCAGTGGGCAGGGTGTAGCCAGTGGTGTAGTGGGTGTAGCCGCGGTGTAGTGGTGAAGGGTGCAGGGTGTAGCCGCGGGTAGTGGGTGTAGCCGCGGGTGGTGGTGTAGTCATGGCATAGTGGTGAAATGCGGGTAGTGGGTGTGAAATGCGGGTATTGGGTGTAGCTGCGGGTGTAGTGGGTGTAGCCGCGGTGCAGTGGGTAGCCGCGGGTGACAGAGCTGCGGCAGTGGTGTAGCCGCGGGTGTAGTGGGTGCAGCCGCGGTGGTGCAGCCGCGGGTGTAGGTGGGTGTAGCCGCGGGTGTAGTGTGGTGAGCCGCGGTGGTGGGTGTAGCCGCGGTGTAGTGGGGTGTAGCCATGGGTGTAGTGGGTGTAGCCGCGGTGTAGTGGTGTACCGCGGTGGTGGGGTGAAGCCGCGGGTGTATTGGGTGTAGCCGCGGGTATAGTGGGTGTACGCGGGCATAGTGGGTGTAGCCGCAGGGGTAGCCGCGGGTGTAGGGTGCCCGCGGGTGTATTGGGTGTAGCCGCGGTATAGTGGGTGGCCGCGGTGTAGTGGTAGCCGCGGGTGTAGTGGGTGTAGCCGCGCGGGTGTATTGGGTAGCGCCGCGGGTGTAGTGGGTGTAGCCGCGGGTAGGGTGGAAGCTGCGGGAAGCTGGCGAGAGAGAGCGGGCGAGGGAGGCAGGAGTCGCAGTCCCTCAGGCAACACATTTGCATATATATGAACCCAGCTCGTGGAGACGCCGCCCCGCCCACCGCCCCTCGCCGCCCACACCACCACCTGTGTACCGCCCAAACTACCACCCAGAATCCCGCCCACCAACGCACGCCGCCCACCCTATACTTTCAACTGTGTACCCTCCACCGCCCCCATGCCCGCCCACCTCCCTACACGCCCGCCACCCACCCATTCTCCTCCTCACACCTCTACGCCCACGGCTGTATCGCACCGCCCATCTCGTTTGTAGTTCCGCGTGTCCGTTAACTTGTCCCCATCCAGTCGTACACGTAAAAGACATATGGAAACATACATACATACATACATACATATATACTGTTACGCCGTCTCTTAATTTACTTTAATATCCAGGTTCTAGGCGTAACCAAACAAAAAAAGTGAAGTAAATTAAAAGGGAATAAAAATGAATAAAGTAAACCTTTAAGAATTTAATTAAATTAAATGTTAACACAATAAAGAGCCTCGTATGCTGTCACAACAAAATGATTCACTGTCGAAACCTTCAAGACACAACTGATACTAAACATCGAAACATCAAAAGAATAAAAATAAAGCATTGGATTATGTTAACACTGCATAAACATATAAAAACTAACACTGAAATTTACTAACGTGAAACAACACTGAATTACTTAAATGTAACTAAGCAAGCACTGATGGACACATAAGAGACATAAATAGGTACTCACATAAATATACCACATTGGTGGTAATAGGAACAACACAGAAATAAAATGTAGTATAACTAACAGGTGACAAGTGACACTCAAAAGAAAGTGAACTGAATGACAAGGAGGACTGGACTGCCCTCCATCAGTTGGTGGACTACTATATATATGGCCTTTTCCCGCCTGTGGGACCCGCCTGTGGGTCGTTTAACGATGCAGATGGTCGTTAGAGAACAAAGAATGCTTGTTACAATACTAAATGAAGAAATAAGATGGGCTTGAACAAATAATAACAGTTAAAACCTTAACAGCACAGGGTAAGGCGACTAGATTATATAATAGTAAATATAACACATCATTACAGGAATAATATGGAGCAACATGGAAGCATGTTATATATAACAAAAATAGAAAAATACGACACGGACGTAACAATACATACATACATACATACATACATACATACATATACACAAAGACGTGAGAGCAAGACACATATAATATACATACTATGTGTTTAAATACATACACTACAGTATTCACCAAATCCTAGGGACATCCGTTTATACAATATCCGGACACGAGGCGATACAGCTTGTGCCATAGACAGCAGTTACAGGGTCATCCAAAAAGAATACCCAGACATCAAATGCTTACACACCATACACACCTGGACATTCATTTTCGATCACCCTGTATATGGCCAGGTAACAGGGTCTATACTGTATTTACTAATTAAACCAAATAACGCATGACGGCCAATTACAGCGAAACCTCCATATAACGGATTTTTATTTATACAATCCGTTAGATGGGGTTTACATATAACGGACCCTCGATATAACGGATTTTCCACTCTATATAGTCCGTTAGATGGGGTCTAGATCTAACGGACCCTCGATATAACGGATTTTCCACTCTATATAGTCCGTTAGATGGGGTCTACATATAACGGACCCTCGATATAACGGATTTTTACTTATATAATCCGTTAGATGGGGTTTACATGACGGACCCTCGATATAACGGATTTTCCACTCTATATAGTCCGTTAGGATCTTACATATAACGGACCCTCGATATAACGGATTTTTACTTATATAATCCGTAAGATGGGGTTTACATATAACGACCCTCTCGGATTTTCCACTCTATATAGTCCGTTAGATGGAGGGTTTACATATAACGGACCCTCGGTATAACGGATTTTCCACTCTATATAGTCCGTTAGATGGGGTCTACATATAACGAACCCTCGATATAACGGATTTTCCACTATATAGTCCGTTAGATGGAGGGTTTACATATAACGGACCCTCGATATAACGGACTTTCCACTCTATATAGTCCGTTAAATATATATTATTACGAATTTTTCGTCATATATAATAACGGTGATGTGTTATAGGAAAGGTAGATACTAACAGGAGGAAGAGAAGGGGAAGGAAGCAAGGAGGAGGAGACGAGGGGAGAAGGAGAAGGAAGCAAGAAGGAAGAGACGAGGGGAGAAGGAGAAGGAAGCAAGAAGGAGGAGACGAGGGGAGAAGGAGAAGGAGGAAAATGATACTAGGAGGAGAAAAGGGAGAATAAGGAGGAGGAAAGGGAAAGAGAAGGAAAAAAAGAGGAGGAGGAAAAGGAAAGAGGAGGATAAAAGAGGAGGAGAAGAAGGAAAGAGGAAGAGAAAAGGGGAGAAAATGAAAGAGGAGGAGGAGGAATCTAGGATGAGAAAAGAGGAGGATGAGGAGAAAAGAGGAAGAGCAAGAGGAAGATTCAGTCTTAGTATGCAGAAATCTCCCATCACAAGACCATGACCATGCCTGGCGATAAGAGAACCTACTGCTGGGGCTAATGTCGCTCTGTTTTCTTATATTTCCCTGAAGGGTTGTGGCTGTACATGGTCCGGCGTCACTGGAGAAAATTTATATAGTATTGGTCTTTGTGTGAGTGTGTGTGTGTGTGTGTGTGTGTGTGTGATCCATACTTACATTGGTTAGGGCATGACTCTCTCTCTGTGTGTGTGTGTGTGTGTGTGTGTGTGTGTGTGTTTCTGTGTGTGCATCTGTGTGTATGTGCATGTATATGTGTGTCTGCAGTGATAGGCGTAAAATATAAAATTCTCCCAAACTGAATATAATTATCAATAGTCAATTTCGTCTCTCTCAGTCAGTTCAAAGTGTAAAACTGAAGAAAAAAAATTAATTCAACCAATATTATCAATTTACATTTTTCACCGTTTATCAATTCATGGCGTAAAAAATAATAATAATGCATTGAGCAACATCGTCAATTTACATTTTTTTTAATATCGCATCAAAGTGTTAGAAAATGGAGACAGAAAATAGCAGACTTAACTGAACACCATTTTAGCCTACAACACCTTCTGCGTCGTGAGAGAGAGAGAGAGAGAGAGAGGTTGAGATGTTTGCGTGAGAAGTTGGCTCTGTGTGTGTGTGTGTGTGTGTGTGTGTGTGTGTGTGTGTGTGTGTGTGTGTGTGTGTGTGTGTGTGTGTGTGTGTGGCGAGGTGAGGTTGAGGCGGGCGGGTGAGTGGGTGGCGGGCTGAGATGTGGTGAGGTAGGGTTGTGTGTGGTGCAGGGGCGGTGGGGTGGGGGGCAGGGCCAGGTGTGCCGGGAGGTGGTGCCTGGGGTCAGCTGCCCACCTCGCCCGTATATCACCACCACCCCTCCCCGCAGGCTCCTCCCTCCTTCACCCCCACCTCACCTCTCAACTCTTACTCTCTCTCTCTCTCTCTCTCTCTCTCTGTGAGGTAGACAGGAGACAGCGACAGGAGGGTGACGGCGACATGCCGACCGTCAGTCTCACCTCGCCTCGGGGACAGCCAGGGCACCCACAGCTGGTGTCTCTGAAGGAGGAGGAAGAGAGGAGGAAGAGAGGAGGAAGAAAAGAGGAAGGAGAAAAGAAAAGGGAAGCTAGAAGGGGGGGAGGGGAGGGAGGAGGAGGAGGAGGAGGGAGGAAGCAAGGAGAGAAAAGAGGAGGAGGAAGAAGCCAGAAGGAAAAAGAGAAGGAAGGAAGGAAGCAAAGGAAGGAAGAAACTTGGAAGAGGAGGAGAAGGGAGACTACGGAAGAGCTGGATAGTTGAGAAGTAGAAGGGAGAAGGAGGACCGAATTAAGACAAGGAAGGGGAGGAAGAGGCCGAATTAAGGAGCAATGTAGGAGGAGGAAGAGGAAAGACCGGATTAGGAAGGAAGCTAACAGGGGGAGGAGGAGGAGGAGGAGGAGGAGAGCTACAGTGAGGAAAAGAGTGAGGAAGTGGAGAAGGAGAGGGCTGGTAAACAAGAGTGAGGAGGAAGAGGAGTTGAAGGGGGAGGAAAGGGATGGTGAAGAGGAGAGTGAGGAGGAGGAGAAGGAAGGAGGAAGAGGAAGGGGGCAACAGTGGGTAGGAAGCTAGGAGGAGGAGGAGGAGGAGGAGGAGGGGGAGGATTAAAGAATGGGAGAGAGAAAGAGAGAGACACTCATTTCTTCACACCCTCGGGGACGCCTCTGGGCACCCCTGGCTCTGAAACGAGAGAGAGAGAGAGAGAGAGAGAGAGAGAGAGAGAGAGAGAGAGAGAGAGAGAGAGAGAGAGAGAGAGAGAGAGAGAGAGAGCCTAGTAAGTACTGTCATTATTCCTGTGTGATAATGTGAGTGTAGGGGAGAACACTTTCATCCATACACCTCTACACCTCTCACTCCTGACACACACACACACACACCTCTCAGTCTCTCACCTCACCTCTCACTTCCACACCTCACCTCTCAGTCTCTCACCTCACCTCTCACCTCCACACCTCACCTCTCACCACTACAATAACCTCTCACCCCATGACACTTACCTGTCTCTTATTATACAATTCCAAGCCGCTCAAAACTACAGGACAAGGAAAATATATGGAAATAAATTAATATTTACTTACTAAGTCTTAAAATATAGAGACAAAAATACGATGATATCTGATTTTCAACTTACTATACATAATCACTTACACGTACATGTACACAGGTCTAATTTCCCCCCAAAACGGACACAGGTTAAAGATATATCAGGATACAACAGGGAGACAACTTTTTTTTTTCCACGTGGGAGGAAAACTGTTAGCAAGGTGTGCTAACTAATGAACCAAGAACTCGTCGGCCAGGTAAATAATTAATTAAGAAAGGTTATTCCCTGTGTTACCTTAATGATTGACAGGTGATGCGACGCTCGTGATGTTTTTTTTCCAGGAACATATCATTAACGTCACCTGTATCCGTGAATAGATAGAACCAATTTATGTGGACATTTGAACTCCTAAACTGCCCTCTTAAGCACCAATGGCGACCCTCTTAGCTAAATTACTCCCCTTGTTGTTGTTGTTGTTGCTGGTGGTGGTGGTGGCGGCGGGAGGAATCATACACCTGGCTCAACAAAGATAAGAGTATAAAATGGCGTCGAAATTTCTCTAGACTATGCCATTCGTAGAGTTACCGGGCGACTTGCGACTTGTTATGAAATTGTAACACACGGGATTAACCTCAGTAATCTCTCATGCATGGTCAATATTACCCATAATTTAACATAAACAAAAGGTCATATAAGTCAACATAAAACTAAGTTAAGTTGATTTTTCATTTTTAACAAACATTGAAATACCCAGACAGTAATTTTTTGTTATAAAGCGGACCATTTTTTTAATGATATATAAATATTTAAATAATAACGTGAGTCTACTGTATACTAAGGATATATTTTTTCCACTTACGTTAATCATACAGCAAACTAATTGGATTATATCTAACTACGCCGAGGATTATATTTTCACCACACAAAATATTCTCTCAGTATGTTGAAGGGTTCTGATTGGTTGCAATTGTTTACGTGAGATGATTTTTGTGTTGGGTAGATTTTGATCAAACTGGGCAGGCAGGACCGAGGCTAGCAGCTGATTGCACACACACCGTTGTCGAAGATGGAATGGACCCGAGCATACTTGATGAAGCTGTGTGTGTGTGTATGTGTGTGTATAGAGGAAAACACACACATACATACAACCACACAGTGATACCCAACCAACATCATATGCCTTTTCAACCATGGTCAAATCGACTTCCTGTTCATCAATATCTGTACTGGTTGCGTTATGTATATATGTACACTATTTATATACCTACACTGATTACACTGTGTACACGCTGATGCATTATTCTGTCCATAAATGCTTCGGATTCACGAGTCTGAATCTCAGGGTTCGGGGTTCAGGATGAGAGACGACAGGATTTTAACGTACGACTATACAATCTATCTATCTATCTATCTATCTATCTATCTATCTATCTATCTATCTATCTATCTACCTGTCTGTCTACCTTAACAAAATCCAAGGCACCGTTTACCTCTCGGACAGTCGATAAACACTCACTCACCTCCTTCCACACACACACACACACACACACACACACACACACACACACACACACACACACGCCACTCCCTGTATACAAGAAAGACCCGGGGATATAATGTGTACTAAAACCCAGGTTAAATATGTGATGAACTCAAGCAATGGGCTCTCGTAACACACCCTCAATATGAAATTCAATTGAGGCGCTTTCTTGCCCTGTGCCTCCCCTCCCTTCCCTCCCTCCCTCCCCATGCACCTCCCATCTCCCTGGAAACAGAAAATGTCACCCCCTTCCCTCCTGCCCCCGTCAACTTACATATACAGTATATATTCCTCCTCCATTCTCCACCTCCCCTCCCTAAATATATACCATGTTAATCAAGGATATTTATATACTCTGTTTATTCTAGAATAAAATCCCAGTATGGCTGAAATAAACTTCGCCATTTAACACAAGTTGCACACAAGGGCTGACCCCCCGCGGGCTTCTCTTTCCCTCGGCACGAATCGCTTAATCGCATATTTTCCACCCGTTAAACCGGACTCGCCCTTAATCTTGTAAATGGCATGGAAATTGTCGAGGTGCGCCCAAGTTTCTCTCTAGTGTTCCCCTCCCTCCTCCTCCCTCCTCCTCCTCCTCCTCCCCTGTTTTACAGCGTTTGTTCAAAGTTGGGGCAAACCCACGCCCCACAAACTAACCACCCGACAAAGACAACCTTCCCCTCCCCAATGAAACAGGTGGTCCTGCAAACAACGCTATCAAGGCATCACAAACAACGCCACGCGAAGGCATCACAAACAACGCTATCAAGGCATCACAAAACAACGCTATCAAGGCATCACAAACAGTAACGCGTTATCAAGGCATCAAACAACGCCATCGTGGAAAAGTACCCACGAAAAACAACGCTATCAAGGCATCACAAACAACGCTATCAAGGCATCACAAACAACGCTATCAAGGCATCACAAACAACGCCATCGTGGGCGCAAAGTACCCGCCAAACAACGCCATCAAGGCATCACAAACAACGCTATCAAGGCATCACAAACAACGCTAATAAGGCATCACAAACAACGCTATCAAGGCATCACAAACAACGCTATCAAGGCATCACAAACAACGTTATCAAACCCCATAACAAAGGTAAACACACAAACAACAGAATAAACAAGACACAAACAACAAACACACACCAGAGACCTGATGGCTTTGGTGTTTGTTATTAAGATACTTGGAGGTCACCAGGTCACCGCATGAAGGTCACAGGTCACTGGTTACAGGTCACAGATCAAGAGTCACTGTTACAGGTCACAGATCAAGAGTCACTGTTACAGGTCACAGGTCAAGAGTCACTGTTTACAGGTCACAGGTTAAACATTTTGGGATAGGTCAGGAATAAAGTATTATAGATCATGGATTATGAAGAGAGAGAGAGAGAGAGAGAGAGAGAGAGAGAGAGAGAGAGAGAGAGAGAGAGAGAGAGAGGTTAATTTGAGACACCCCCCACCGCCGCCATCCCCCCAAAATAACAAATAAAAAAAAATAAATAAAAAAATAAATAATAAAAAATTCTTTTGAATCATGAAACTTTTGATCCGAGAAACATAGCATATGACTGTCTAAAAACCTCATGTTAACCCCAACGGGAAAAAAAATCTTCAAAGTACACGAAAAAAAAAATCCAAAGACAAAAAAAGTGAGAAACTACCAGAAAATGCATCGGGTAGATTGAAATATTGAAGAAAAAAAAATATTCAAAAATTCTGATAAAAAAAAAATGGATTATGATGGGCAAGATAGTATACACGAATGTCAAACTGGGTCATGGGGAAACTTAAAATTGGTTCATCGTTCACCTGACGTCCACCTGTAAGCTTGTGGGAAAAGTAAATTAAACACTGGGCCCATCAGCAATAAACACAAAGTCGCAGAATGAAAGAAGAAAGTCCTTTTAAAACGTCGAAAAACTATCCACACTAATACAAAAAAAAAATAATAAAAATGTAAGATACTCAAGACAAAAAATTGGAAAGTGTTAAAAAAAGTGGATATTCAGCCCTCCAAAAAATACTGTATACAGATCATGAAAGTATACTCAGCCCTCCAAAAAAACTTCTCAGTTCTCCAAAAATGTCTCAAGACCAGGAGAGAAAACCACGAGAAGAGAGGAGAAAAAAAAATGGTCCCCAAAGAAGAGTGGTCTTTGGTCTTTTGAGGACCTAAAGGCTTAAGAAACCCTTAGGTATGAGGAGGAGAAGGAGGAGGGGGGAGAGGAGAAGGAAGAGGAGGAGGAGGGGGAAGAGGACGGGAAGGAGGAAGGAAGGAAGGAAGGAAGGAAGGAGGAGGAGGAGGAGGAGGAGGAGGAGGAGGAGGAGGAGGAGGCAAGGGGAAGAAATGTTGAAGAGACATTGGATAAACCAACTATGATCTCCAGGACCAAGTCTTAGCCCCCACTTTCAGACCCAGCCCGCAACCTCCACCACTAGCCCCAGTCCCTATCTTCAGTCCCAGCCCTAATCCACTCCTCTAGCCCCGGTACCCACCTTCAGCCTTCACTTGTGGTCTAATTCCTTAGCCCCATCTTCAGCCCCAACCACCAGTCCCATTTCTGGTCCCAGCTCCGACCTAAATCCCCCACCCTCAGCCCCGCCATCCCCAGTCCTCGCCCTCAGCCCCAGCCCCCAGAAAACAGGCGGAAGAGAAGAGGAGGCGGGGATCGCCCGTGGGTGGGTCGGGGGGCCTCCGGGGGCGGGTCGGGGGCCCCGGGGGGCAGGAAGAAGTAGGTGGATGAAAGCATCCTGGCCCCGGGTTGTTTGCCCCGACCAAATTGACATTCTTGCAATTTGACTGACTTTCTCGTGGATTACGAAAACGAAAGGACAGCTACAGGGCTCCGAGGAGGAGGAGGTGAGGGGAAGGGGTAGGAGGAGGGGGGAAATGAGGAGAGGGGAGGGGTAAAAGAAGGAACGGAGGGGGGGAGGAGGAGAGGGAGTATGAGAAGCAGGAGAGAAAGAGGGGGAGGAGTTGGTAGGCGGGGCAGGGGAGGAAGGAGTTGGGAGGAAAGGAGAAAGAGAAGTGTAGGAGGAGGAGGGGCGTTAGACCGGCCAGGATCAAGTACTGGAGGACAGTGTTAAGGTCCTCGTGGTCTCCCTCACTCACTGCCCCCCGCCAGTGCGCCAAAGCCCTGCAAGAAGAGGATCAGCTGCTCCGTCCTACTGTTACTTTAATATTTTAATAAACTGCCAAATGTGTTTGATGTCAATAGAGGGAAGGCGACCGGAGACGTTGTTTAGTCTGTCCATATCAAGACACAGCAAACACAAAATCACGTGGAAACATGAATTTCATTTTGCCGTCTCCTGTGATGAATTCTTATAGGAGTGAGGAAACGATACCGCAGGCAGAAAGCGGACGAACGTTCGTTTGGTGTAGCTTCCGTATGTGTGTCACTACAAAGTGGCGGGGAACGCCAAGCGTGATTGACTACTCGTGCTGGCAGTAATTTTATGGTACGAAACTAAGAGTTACGACCTTAAAAACATTATAAATAACGTACTCTTTAACTGCTGACTGTACCTGAGCTAGTGGACACAAGGGAACCTACACCTCCACTCCACATATATAGTCACGTATTCATTCATTGACTTATATTATCCAAATTTTATATAAACTAGTATATTAAAGGCTTATGTTGTCTCCCTACAGGTTCCCGGAGAGTAGACTGGCGCGGCTGTTCAACGGGTCCATCCCCATCGTGCTGGACTCCCTCAAACAGCACTACTTCATAGACCGAGACGGCAAGATGTTCCGTCACATCCTCAACTACATGCGTCACGGCAGGATGCTCCTTCCTGATGACTTCACCGACCACGACCTGCTCTTGGAGGAGGCCAGATACTTCGAGATTGACGGTAAGTCCCCGACCATTCACGCCGGGCCAGTGATGATAGTGTCCCCAAAAAAACTATATTGCAAACATTAAACAAAAACAGTGAAAGCAAAGTAACACCGAATGTTTTAAAGTCTTGTTTGTTTACATTTTCTGCACTTCACTACCACTACAACTTCCTCCCACCATTACCATGACCCCACCACCACCACCACCACCACCACTACCATTACGACGCCTCCCTCCCCCCGCAGGTCTGGTGAAGCAGGTGGAGGAGATGAAGAAGGCTCGTCAGGAGTCCCGCAGGTCGTCGTCATCATCGTCATCAACGTCACAATCGTCGTCACACTCCTCGTCCCTCAGACACAAGTCCCTCGTCAACGGCATCAAGAAGGAGGACGAGAACCAGGGCTATGATGTAAGTCTTGGCCTTATACCTTCTACCTTATGCCTTATACCTTAACCCATTACCATTGATAACGACAACAAAGATAATTATAATTCACCGTAAAAATAACTTCAATAACATTATAATAAAAAACTAATAAAAATAACACTAATGATCATAATAACAACAAAAAACAATAATAACGATAATAATAATAACAATAATAATAATAATAATAATAACAATAATAATAATAATAATAATAATAGCAAAAAAACAATAATAACACTACTCAAGGTAACAGTTACATTATGAGACAGCCAAAAGAGTGTTAACTATCTGCACTGTTTACGGCTGCAGGGAAACAACCTACCTCTCACACGACTCACCCGGCCGCCTCAACACTCACCACATGTAAATTAATATAACCCTTGAAAACACTCCATTGCAATCTTAAATATTTCCCTTACTGACCCCTCTCCCCCCTACCTACCACCCGTTAAAAAAAACCTATTGTCGTGAGAATTTATAACAAAAGTAAAGTTTTTCATTGTAAAAATTTGGGAGACTTTATTATCGAATCTACACCCCCCCCCCTCCTTGACCCCACCTCGCCCTCTCCAATGAATAAGAATATTTGGTTCTGTTTATATCTGGCAAACAAAAACAATGACAAAGAAACAATAACAATTAACAAATTCAAAAATAAAATGAATATAAAGAATTCTTAAGTATTTACACCTTAGGCAGCGATTACATTATACAAAACCTGTATCAAAGAGAGTTCCCATTAATGTATTTTTTTCATAAATTGCATAAAATTGTAAGTAAAAGAAAAAAATTACAGTGTTGGTAAAATCTGCTTCATCAGTCGTGTTATAAATATGTTGGATGAACTCTGAGATTGGCTGGGGGCGAGGGGGGGGGGGGCGGAGAGAGGAGGGGGCGGTCAAGCTTGAATTTTAGCTCAATACAAGACCGATGAATAACTCACAGCTTACCCCCAATCTAAGCTTAAAAACAGGCAGCTTAAGAGAGAAGAAAATTATAAATAGAAAGTAAACCTAACTAACCATTAAGAAAAAAGAAAGTCGACAGTCGTAATTAGAAAAGTTTATATCTCCTTTTTTTTAAGTGAGGTAAATATACCTGTAGTAATATTGACCAACAGCTACGATACTCACAACGTCCTGTACGATACTTCTTCCTGAAACACTGTAGCTGCTCCTATTGGTTACTCCAGTCCAGAAACTGCTCTCATTGGTTAGTTCAGGCCGGAAACTTCTTATTGGTTAGTGCAGGCGGGAAACTGCTCTCATTGGTTACTGCAGGCCGGAAACTATTTTAATTGGTTAGTCCAGACCGGAAACTGTTCCTATTGGCTAGGCTAGGCCGGAAAGTGTTCTTATTGGTTAGTCCAGGCCGGAAAGTGTTTTAATTGATTAGTCCAGGCCGGAAACTGGTCCAATTGGTTGGTCTAGGCCGGAAGTGTTCTCATTGGTTAGTCCAGGCCGGAAACTGTTCTCATTGGTTAACCCAGGCCGTCAACCCCCAGATAAAACGTCATGTGTCCGGCAACCATTCTGAGTGATTGCGTCAAACCGGCACCCGTCAGTGGAATAATATTATGACGTTGGCGGTAACCGGTAGGATTAGTTCATCATCCGGTCGAGGGCATTTACTAGTAACCGGTAGCGACGGATTCCGTTTTCTTTAACGGTACAATATTTTTTTACAACGTTACGAATTCCTGAAAGTCCCAGTGAATTTGTGGCCATGTTTGTGTAAATGTGGCCATGTTAGTGAGCTTGTGGCCATGTTAGTAAACTTGAGGCCATGCAAATGAATATATACTTATCTTGGTGACAGTGTGGTAATGTTAGTAACATATGGCCATATTAGTAACCGTGTGGCCATATATATAATAGTGTGGAGATGTTTCCCTAAGGTGTGGCCAAGACGGTGAAAGTGTAACCATGTCGGTGAGAAAGAATTACAGTAATGGAGCTGTGTTGGCGATAGTAAGGTCGTACCGGCGATAGTAAGGTCGTACCGGCGATAGTAAGGTCGTACCGGCGATAGTAAGGAAGTATTTCATAATTAAACTCAACAAGAATTACTTACCATTGGTCATTGACTGCACTAACTTACACTCGGAAAAAAAAAACATTCCCACGAACAAAAAAAATATCATAAGTTAAGTCATGTAGAACGGCAGGAGACTGACTCAACACAACCTAAAAATACCTGTTAAAAATTTGTATCCAATAATTTTCTGAGACTTAGAAAAATATATATAATTTTTCGCCTATCAAAATATCGTAAAAAAAAAACAATGAAGGAACGCCAAATATTAATGTGTGTGTGTGTGTGTGTGTGTGTGTGTGTGTGTGTGTGTGTGTGTGTGTGTGTGTGTCTGTAAACGCCCATATCCCCCATCTTGACTACAAATATCCAAATACTCTTCTCTTATTTATCAATCTTTTTCAAACGTCCACCACCACATCATCTATATATGCCTAAGACTTCCCTCTCTCTCCTCCTCCTTCTCTACCCACATCTTCCTCCTGCAGGTAATCGCCCTCAACATCTGCCCGGATCTGGGGGAACGGGTGATGCTGTCGGGGGAAAGGTGTGTCATAGAGGAACTCTTTCCCGAGGTAGCTCAGGCCATGATGGATGCCCGCTCCTCTCTCGCCTGGAACCACGACCATCGCTTCATCATCAGGTATCTTACTGTCTCACGCGAACCATTTAAGCAAGGGTTCGTGATTGAGGTTCATATTGGCTTTAGAACCACCAGGAATGTTTCATAAGTGAGGTTTATTATCTCTAGAAGGGTTTGTTTTCAGGTTCTTGTCTCTTTATCTCTCGTCAGCGTTTAATCTCCCAAGAAAGATTTATTGTATCTCTGTCTCTAGAATGAACCTGAAACTATAAACTAGTTCATAAGTATAACCAGTTCTCAGTATAACTCCAAAAGACTTCTCCTAAAAGAGCGTACGAAGTTGTGTTATAATACAGCTGAAATCACAACACCCATAAGGCCACTTCACTTCTGTGGTAGTTAGTTACAGGTGATTGCAACAGGATCAATATTTAGGTTGAGGTTCTGTCCCTGTGTGATTGTTGAAGTATGCCCTTGGATATAGTTAGTTCTTATATAGTGGATATATTTCTCAGATGGTGGTTATACAGTAGTTCGATATAGTTCTTAGATACTGAATATACTACTCGATTCATCCCTCTGAAGAGTCTCTGAAGAATTAACACATGAAAGAAAGTCTTGGACACACCCATCATATATAAACAAGTGCCCCTCTCCTAACCTCTCCTCCCTCTCCCAATCCTCTCCCTCCTCCCCTCTCCCCACCTCTCCTCCCCTCTCCCCACCCTTGTGTATTCTCGATCTCATGTCTCGACAGAATTTCTCAACGTGCACAAAGGCTCTCTTGAACTTGTTTCATTTTTAAGCAAAGAAAGTTCACTGACAATACCCGAAGGACATTTTTATTTCATACTCTCCGGCAGCAATACATGGCGGGGCTTTTCATCGGTTATGTTAATCTTGTAAACATTAGCAAGTGATGTTAAGGGTAAGAATAGCGGGATACGTACGACTTATTAATATAAATACAGTTATGTATATGATTATGTAACACAAACACACAGAAAGAGAGAGAGAGAGAGAGAGAGAGAGAGAGAGAGAGAGAGAGAGAGAGAGAGAGAGTTAACCCCTTGAAAGCCAGTATAATGCCAATGTACACGAGGCAGTAAAACCATTCAAAGGATTTTTTTGTTTATTTTTTATTTATTTATTTATTTTTTTTTTTTGCTTCCGAGTCCATCAACATTTATATCCCATACAGAGCAAAGACAATATGTGACACGACTCGGCTGTAGGTCATCCTTCACCACCACATCTTGAAGGCCAGAACCATAAAACAGTCAGGGGGGGGGGCGAGTGTCTCATGAACCAAAACAACAGATAGATTTCTGTATGACAAAATGTTATTCTTTTCTTATGTGAGTTAAAAGTTATCTCTCAAAGCTCTCATGTTTATGTTGAACTGTGTCTCTGTGCCTGACCAGATCTTCTCCCCCTCCACCAGGTTCCCCTTGAACGGCTACTGCAAGCTAACGTCCATGCAGGCTATCCAACGCCTTCTCAACGCCTCTTTCACTCTCGTCACCAGCAATGGCGGCGGGGTGGAGGGCCAGCAGTTCTCAGAATACCTCTTCTGTAGGCGCGCCGTGCCCCTGTGATCACGCCCTCCCCCACACCCTAGATAGAACTACAAAACAAGAGAAATGTAGAAGAGACGAAAACGAAAGAGAAATAAAGAAAACGAAAGAGAAATAAAGAAAACGAAAGATAAATAAAGAAAACGAAAGATAAATAAAGAAAAAGAAAGATAAATAAAGAAAACGAAAGATAAATAAAGAAAACGAAATAGAAACAAAGAAAACGAAAGAGAAATAAAGAAAACGAAATAGAAATAAAAGTGAGAATGTGAAAAAAGAGAGAGAGAAATTCCAAGTAGTGGAAGTGTGACATAGATATAAGAAATAAAATAAGGTACAGAAGTAATAAATGATGGCAAGAACAGGAATTGATGAAGGAAATAAGAGAAGACATGGAAGGAGAATAAAGGCTCATGTATGTGTTTCGTGGTGAAGTGAAGTGATTACGAATAGAGGTGGCATCTTAACGTCGCCTTGAGAGAGAGAGAGAGAGTGAGAGAAAAAGAGAGAGTTATACCACGTCCAGTCCACAAGTTATTCTGTTCAATACTCGCCCCTCGTTCATTCCAAGTTCCCATTTCATGAGAGAAAAAGAAACATTAATTAAAAAAAATACAAGGAAAACTGAAAACTTGTATTGGTCCACTATTTTTTGGACAGAGTATTGATTCAAAGACAAATCCCCAAACAAAAGTTAAAAAAATTATAAAAAAATAAATGTAAAAAAAAAAATCCCAAATCCTTGGTGGATGAACTGGTGAACTGAGTATAAGGTTTTGATATACTGGTTATACTAAAATAAAATTATATAAGATGTTTTTTACGACGGTTTTAACGATAATTATGGTAGTTAATATATATGGAAATATTGATGTTCACTACCCTGTTGATTGTGATGATACGTAACAGTAGTTGTGGGGAGATCATCCAAGATGGCTGATGTTGATACTAATGATACGTGAAGTTGATACTGACGACTGTAACGTTAATACTGATTGACTGTAACTGTTTATGCTGGTGATTGTAAAATGATGTTTCGTGAGACTCGTGTTCCCGGGCCCCGGGTTCAACGTGGATTCTTCTGTGCCATGCTTTGTTTACAGCACTGTCGTCGGTACCTGCTGCCTCACTCACTGCTCCTGTGTTCTCACCCACTGCACCCCATGCTGCTACGCCCCATGTTGCTACACCCCATGTTGTGCTCACACTCACTACACACCATGTTGTACTCACACTCACTACACCTCATGTTGCATCAGATCTCACAACATCCCCATGTCGTTACACTCCTTGCAGAAACACTGCATCACATGTTGCACCACTACTACCCCCCATATTGCAGTGACACCATGCCTCACATTGCACCCTCACATTACATCTTACATTGCACACCTACACTCACTACACTCGATGTTGCACACACTCCCATGTTGCACCTACACTCACTACACCCCACGCTTCTCCTACACACTTCTTACTGACTGCTAAATGTTACATCAGCTTCCTAATTAAAGTCAACCAAAATTTTACACCAACACCACTTGGAGTTCTAGACGCCATATGGATGGACTTGTCGTAAAACACAACCAAAGTCAATAACAGTAGAGACGCCTTCTAACAGAGAACATGACCAATATCCCGTGAAACAATTTTCCTCGTGTCATAAACCCATTAACAATTACTAAACTTATCCCTTGAGGGCCTAAAATTCCATCATTGGGTAATGTTTAATTATTCAGACCTTAATTAGCACCGTGACGCATTTTCGACGAGAGTTATTTGATGACTGACATCGAGGGATGGAGTATGGAGGAGACCCAACAAGGAGGAGGAATCAGTCATGTGTGGAGAATGTCAACATGTGAGTGATGGATCCTAACCACTCTCACTCAATGACGTAACAAACTGAAGACGTAACTTAATTAAATTCACCAGACTGACTGACTGACTAAACCTGAATGACAGCAGACTCAAAACAGTCATGGCCTTCGCTACACTTAGCCCAGGGGTGGCTTAAACCCTTCACAACACGTGCACACAACCTGTACTGAGTGAGGTTGCAGACGCCGTCCTCAGAGACGGTCTCGTGAGCCCCGACAGTGTTCTGCCAAGTGAATCAGGATAACAGCATACTTTTAGGGAATATTTGTAAAGAAATGATTTTAGCTTAGAGTTTTGGGGACGTGTAAGAGGGCGAAGCATGCTGAGTTGGGAGAGAACAATCTTCTGGTAAACCCTCTAAAATGGATTCTTTTTCTATTAATCTAATAACTGTTGTTTTATTAACGTAAAACATGAATAATGTTTAATCCAATATGACATTTCATCTGTAATCCTCGACTGTCAACAAGAGAGGAAGACACTAGCAGCGAGGCGTCGGTGTGGCCTCGTGTTTACCAGAGACTTTGTTTACTTCCAACTCAGCTGACTCTTGTCTTCTCTATGCGACCCTTCAGAGTTTTATTGTGCCATACTTAAAAGGAGGCTGACCACTTGGGGGCGGGGTCAGTCACCCAGCTGATGACCCACGGGTTCTTTAGGCATCAAATAATCGTTTTATATCGTCAAACTGATACATGTAGAAGATGCACAACCCCGAGATTAGTCCTCCCTCAGCTGTGTCGAGGAACACACTACCCACGGGTATGTCCATCTTCATCATCCAGGTGACACCTCATAATATGTCGCCTCTTTATAATTTTTTACTATCTTTCTCGTCCCGCCAACTGGCTTGACCCAGCCCTTAAGCCTGCCCTCTCACCTGCCGCCGGTGACCCCATGACCCGTGACCCTCCGAGGTCAGGTCAGGGCGCAGTACAAAACAGAGGTCGAGGCAGGTCAGTGTCGCCCCGTGAACTAATGTACATAAGAATGGTGATGTCAATTTTTGCAAGAAACATGTTGGTAACGCGAGACAGGGCCACTCACCAGAGGGGTCACAGCCTCTCGTAATATGGTAACAATATTGACCAGTTTTGATTGGTCAAGTTTTATGCACGCTGAGAGTGATGCCGCAGTTTCCAATATGTTTCTCGCACGTCTAGGTACCACCACAGAGTGTCTCCCGCGACCATAGAGATAGAGATGAGTCCAACGTCTCCACAGCCCCGTTGACTAGTATCTCTTAGTGAATCACTGGGCCTAAACGTTAACTTTCAATAACTCAACCGATATATCTTCAAGGATAACACTACCATTAAATGGATCACAGAACAGTCACAATATTAGGTGAAGGAACAATAACAAGTGCAGTAAATTCTTCAGCAGTTCTACTCAGCGTCTCCAGAATACTGTGGGTTATACCTTCTTTCAGTTGAATTATCACCCATCCTTGTCCTTAATGAAAATATCATCTCCTTGCTTAGTTTCAGTGGTGACCCACTAACACCATCTCATGACTTAATGTAATGTTGCAGTTCGTGATTGAATAGATTAGTAAAGTATAATTATATATACATATATATATATATATATATATATATATATATATATATATATATATATATATATATATATATATATATATATATATATATATATATATATATATATATATATATATATATAGTTTGTTATGTTCTGTCTCTTATCTATTGTGTTTGGCCACAGTGGCAATGTATCACAGTGTAAAATTTCTCGTAATTCCTAGTCACAGTATAAAACAAACTTCAGTGTTCTGGTGTAGGGAACAACACTGTCAAGACTGTCCTATTTTTGCGGTACAAGTAAACTTTAAGTACATAAAGCATCAGAGGTGGAGGAAGGGGACTTGTGGCTCACTCTGTGGTCTCGAGGGAGAGATATAATTGTTTCCTATGTAAGTACGAACCAGCGCCAAGCGAGCATCCTTGTGGAGGACGCTAGTACACGCCCGGGGTGCCTGGGGAGGGCGTCCTGCTCTCTGTGCTGCGGCAGAGATCAAACACCTCTCGCCTATTCACCCAAGAGAAACATCATAATACCACAGACTAGTTCAATAAATACTGGCTCTATTTACCACCGTCATTATTCAAAACGTTTAAATTTAGTTTGTGGTTCAATATATTTTCGTGTTACTTTGTTTACTTTCACGACTGATATCACTTGTTTCCTTATTTATCAAGTTATTTGGCCCAAATTTAACACAGATATCAGGAATATGAATTCAACTAACATGTGGTTAATAACTAGCCAGCAGCAGAGCACGGGCGAGGTTCCCCCCAGGACATCCCAGGACGAACATCTGGCTATGAGCAACACACCTGTTACTGTGTCACACCTTTATGACGCCACTGATAACACTACAGCACGGAGCACCACCTTGGCTTCGTGGAGCTCGTGTGGTGTTGACAGCCAGAGAGGAGTTGAGCGTTACTGGCGTATATATATACCTGAGGACTTGGCTAGTTTGTCGAATGAATCAACATGGTGCCATAAGGTAGGCAAGCTAACAGTCCTGATTGACCCAGAACACGTGACATTAAAACACATGTGGCTACAACACGTGTGAACATAACCACGTGTGTGAAGCGCTAACACATGTGTGACGTTTGTTGTTTATAACTTATCACTCCTTTATAAATATAAATAAAAAACTTTGCTATCTGGTGCGGCGTCCGATACACAGTTGTCCTTCGAGAAGAATTTTCCTCTGAGGTGACGATAAGGAAAACATGAATTTTTCCCGTCACAGAAGAGAAGGACCTGACACGTTTCGGCCCAATACCACCATTACCCCAGTTTCATGTCCCTGTCCTTGGTCAATCAAAGTGCAAGGGAGAGTTTTCCTTGCTTTCTGTGATACGTGTGTATATTTTATACTAACCAGTCAAAATTCTCATTAGCTATAAAGAGAATAACGTCATTTTATCTCGCAGGTGAAGTGTTCCACTCATCTTCAGGAATAGAATAAATTTATGTCAAATTGATGTTTTTCTTATTTTACTCAAATCCTCCAACGTTGTATTATTATTTAACTATATATTAAGGCACAGAGGCACTGATGTATAGTTACTGTGTTATAGTCACAGAGGCAACACCGGGTTCGAACCTTGATACCTATAGCACAGTTGAGTGGCGCAGGGTGGTGTTGCAGAGTTCAGTGTTATACTATAGCAACACCACCACCATAACAACAACAACAACACCATGGCAACAATACCACCATAGCAACAATATCACCATAGCAACAACACCACCATGGTAACACCACCATCATAGCAGCATCACCATAGCAACAACACCACCATAGCAACAACACCACCATAGCAACAACACCCCCATGGCAACAACACCACCGTGGTAACACCACCACCATAGCAACAACACCACCATGGTAGCAACACCACCATAGCAACACCACCACCATAGCAACAACACCACCATAGAAACAACTCCACCATTGCAACACCGCCATGGTAGCACCACCATAGCAACAACACCACCATAGCAACACCGCCATGGTAACACCACCATAGCAACAACATCACCATAGCAACAACACCACCATAGCAACATACCACCATAGCAACAACACCACCATAGCAACAATGGCAACAACACCACCGTGGCACCACCAGCAACAACACCACCATGGTAGCAACACCACCATAGCAACACCACCACCATAGCAACAACACCACTATAGCAACACCACCACTCAACTCCACCATTGCAACACCGCCATGGTAGCACCACCACACAACAATAGCAACACCACCGTGGTAACACACCACTAAATACACCACCATGGTAGCACATAGCTACCACCACCATACAACAACACCACCATAGCAACAACACCCCATGGCAACAACACCACCGTGGTAACACCACCACCATAGCAACAACACCACCATGGCAAAATAACACCACCACCATAGCAACACCACCACCATAGCAACCACCATAAAACAACTCCAAAACACCGCCATGGTAGCACCACCATAGCAACAACATCACCATAGCAACAACACCACCATAGCAACAACACCACCATAGCACCATAGCAACACCACCACCATAGCAACAACACCACCATAGCAACAACACCACCATAGCAACACCGCCATGGTAACACCACCATAGCAACAACATCACCATAGCAACAACACCACCATAGCAACACCATAGCAACACCACCATAGCAACAACACCACCATAGCAACACCGCCATGGTAACACCACCATAGCAACAACATCACCATAACAACAACATCACCATAGCAACAACACCACCATAGCAACAACACCACCATAGCAACACCACCACCATAGAAACAACTCCACCGCAACACCGCCATGGTAACACCACCATAGCAACAACACCACCATAGCAACAACATCACCATAGCAACAACACCACCATAGAAACAACTCCACCATAGCAACACCGCCATGGTAACACCACCATAGCAACAACACCACCATAGCAATTACACCATTGTAACAGCAGCAGCAGGTCCATACAGTAGTTGCACCACCATAACAAAACCATCAACACCATAGTAGCATCACCACGACTACCATAGCAGTAACACCGCAAACACCATAGTATCAACACCACAATAACATCACCATAAAAACAACAGCAATACCACAATCACCGTAACCAAACCACGACAATCATAGCAACACTACCATAACGGAACCACCACCACCATCACAACATCACTATACCACCAACATCACCATACCACCAACACCACCTGCATAACACCACATCATATCACCACAACCAACACCACCACACTACCAACACCATCACACCATCACACCATCACACCATCACCATAGTAACATCTGCAGACGCCAACCTCTTGAAGGGAGATAGTGAAACGTGGCGTGGTGTGCCCGTAGGCTTCTCAGGCTCCAGCATCCGCCCGGAGATGAGACACCGCCAGCCAGACCACCACACAAAACTCCCAAGTAGAATTAAGGAGGAGTGGCAGACGGAGAATGTGAGAGAGAGAGAGAGAGGGGAGGGAAACAGCACAAAAGACGGAAGGGAAAAGAAGACTGAGTGATAGAATGAAATAATAATGGGAAGGAAAAGATAACCCAAACAATAGGCGCGAAGATTGAACAAAGAAATAAAAAGAAGAATGCAGTCAAGGAAAAAAGTACGGAGGAAATAGAGGAAGAAAATAGGAACTAGAGAGGAAAGAATGATAAAGAATGAAAGAATAGCATATAATGAAAGAAATAGAAAACAGGAAATGAAAGGAAAAAAGATGGGGAGGAGGAAGGGATAGAAGGAAAAAGCAAACAGCTGAAATAAACAAAATTAAATTACTGAATGGATGAATAAATGAAGGGAAAAAAAAACAATGAAATTAAAAGAAAAAGAAAAATTAAAATCTAAACACATGAAGGAAATATGAAAGAATACTGGAATAAAATGTGGACTCAAATAACACAGGCGAATGGAGAATAACAAGAAAATGAAAGATAAACGGTTGATCAAGAATAAACGAAAGAAGAAGAAAGAGAATAACAGAGGAATGAAGAAAGGGCGAGTGAGATGTGAGTAGGAGGGAGGAGAGACATAGAAGGGCAGGGGAGCAGGAACGAGAATAAAAAGCAGAGGTGGCAAAAGTGAAGAACGAGGGAGATGGAGAGAGGGAAAGAGGCAGACAGGCAGACAGACAGACAGACTGACAGACAGACAGACTGAGAGAGAGAGAGAGAGAGAGAGAGAGAGAGAGAGAGAGAGAGAGAGAGAGAGAGAGAGAATAAGCAACAAGCAAGCACGAGACGTAAACAGAAGGAATATTTTAAATGCGAAGGAAAGTGTAAATAATAGAAGCACGGGAGTGGGGAAGAAAAAGTAAATAATGGAAGAACAGGGAGGGAAGGAAAAGTAAATAATGGAAGAACAGGGATGGGAAGGAAAGAGTAAATAATGGAAGAACAGGGAGGGAAGGAAAAGAGTAAATAATGGAAGAACAGGGAGTGGGAAGGAAAGAGTAAATAATGGAAGAACAGGGAGTGGGAAGGAAAGAGTAAATAATGGAAGAACAGAGTGGGGAGGAAAGAGTAAATAATGGAAGAACAGGGAGGGAAGGAAAAGTAAATAATGGAAGAACAGGGGAGTGGGAAGGAAAGAGTAAATAATGGAAGAACAGGGAGTGGGAAGGAAAGAGTAAATAATGGAAGAACAGGAGTGGGGAGGAAAGAGAGTAAATAATGGAAGAACAGGGAGTGGGGAGGAAAGAGTAAATAATGGGAAGAACAGAGTGGGAAGGAAAGAGTAAATAATGGAAGAACGGGAGGGAAGGAAAAGTAAATAATGGAAGAACAGGGAGGAAGGAAAGAGTAATAATGGAAGAACAGGGAGTGGGAGGAAAGAGTAAATAATGGAAGAACAGGGAGTGGGGAGGAAAGAGTAAATAATGGAAGAACAGGGGTGGGAAGGAAAGAGTAAATAATGGAAGAACAGGAAGGGAAGGAAAAGTAAATAATGGAAGAACAGGAAGTGGGAAGGAAAGTGGAAATAATGGAAGAACAGGGAGTGGGAAGAAGAGTAAATAATGGAAGAACAGGGGTGGGGAGGAAAGAGTAAATAATGGAAGAACAGGAGTGGGAAGGAAAGAGTAAATAATGGAAGAACAGGGAGTGGGGAGGAAAGAGTAAATAATGGAAGAACAGGGAGTGGGGAGGAAAGAGTAAATAATGGAAGAACAGGGAGTGGGAAGGAAGAGTAAATAATGGAAGAACAGGGAGTGGGAAGGAAGAGTAAATAATGGAAGAACAGGGAGTGGGAAGGAAAGAGTAAATAATGGAAGAACAGGGGTGGGAGGAAAGAGTAAATAATGGAAGAACAGGGAGTGGGGAGGAAAGAGTAAATAATGGAAGAACAGGAAGGGGAGGAAAGAGTAAATAATGGAAGAACAGGGAGTGGGAAGGAAAGAGTAAATAATGGAAGAACAGAGTGGGAAGGAAAGAGTAAATAATGGAAGAACAGGGAGTGGGAAGGAAAGTGGAAATAATGGAAGAACAGGGGTGGGGAGGAAAGAGTAAATAATGGAAGAACAGGGAGTGGGGAGGAAAGAGTAAATAATGGAAGAACAGGGAGTGGGAAGGAAAGAGTAAATAATGGAAGAACAGAGTGGGAAGGAAAAAAGTAAATAATGGAAGAACAGGGAGTGGGAAGGAAAGAGTAAATAATGGAAGAACAGGGAGGGAAGGAAAGAGTAAATAATGGAAGAACAGAGTGGGAAGGAAAAAGTAAATAATGGAAGAACAGGAGTGGGGAGGAAAGAGTAAATAATGGAAGAACAGGGAGTGGGGAGGAAAGAGTAAATAATGGAAGAACAGGGAGGGGAAGGAAAGAGTAAATAATGGAAGAACAGGAAGGGGAGGAAAAGAGTAAATAATGGAAGAACAGGGAGGGGAAGGAAAGAGTAAATAATGGAAGAACAGAGTGGGAAGGAAAGAGTAAATAATGGAAGAACAGGGAGTGGGAAGGAAAGAGTAAATAATGGAAGAACAGGGAGTGGGAAGGAAAGAGTAAATAATGGAAGAACAGGGAGTGGGGAGGGAAAGAGTAAATAATGAGCAGGGGTGGGGAGGAAAGAGTAAATAATGGAAGAACAGGGAGTGGGAAGGAAAGAGTAAATAATGGAAGAACAGGGGGTGGGAAGGAAAGAGTAAATAATGGAAGAACAGGGAGTGGGAGAAAGTGGAAATAATGGAAGAACAGGGAGTGGGAAGGAAAGAGTAAATAATGGAAGAACAGGGAGTGGGGAGGAAAGAATAAATAATGGAAGAACAGGGATGGGAAGGAAAGAGAAATAATGGAAGAACAGGAGTGGGAAGGAAAGTGGAAATAATGGAAGAACAGGGAGTGGGAAGGAAAGAGTAAATAATGGAAGAACAGGAGTGGGAAGGAAAAGAGTAAATAATGGAAGAACAGGGGTGGGAAGGAAAGAGTAAATAATGGAAGAACAGAGTGGGAAGGAAAGAGTAAATAATGGAAGAACAGAGGAGTGGGAAGGAAAGAGTAAATAATGGAAGAACAGGGGTGGGAAGGAAAAGAGTAAATGATGGAAGAACAGGGAGTGGGAAGGAAAGAGTAAATAATGGAAGAACAGGGAGTGGGAAGGAAAGAGTAAATAATGGAAGAACAGGGAGTGGGAAGGAAAGAGTAAATAATGGAAGAACAGGGAGTGGAGAAAAATCGTTCTCTCTTCATCTCGTCAGTCAGCTATGTACAAGTTCGTATTCCAGTGCATGACAATAGTTAAATTGTTCAATGCATGATATAAGATGACAGATAGTACCAGTTATAGCTTAAGAAAGTGAAAAGTGCATGACACATCTTCAGAAAGTGAAAAGTGCATGACACATCTTCAGAAAGTTATACAGTGCATGACGCATCTTTGAAGTAAACAGTGCATGACACATCTTAAGAAAGTAAACAGTGCATGACATATCTTAGAAAGTAAACAGTGCATGACATATCTTAAGAAAGTAAACAGTGCATGACACATCTTTAGAAGTAAACAGTGCATGACATCTTTAGAAAGTAAACAGTGCATGACACATCTTAAGAAAGTAAACAGTGCATGACACATCTTAGAAAGTAAACAGTGCATGACACATCTTAAGAAAGTAAACAGTGCATGACACATCTTAAGAAAGTAAACAGTGCATGACACATCTTAAAGTAAACAGTGCATGACACATCTTAAGAAGTAAACAGTGCATGACACATCTTAAGAAAGTAAACAGTGCATGACGCATTTTAAGAAAGTAAACAGTGCATGACACATCTTAAGAAAGTAAACAGTGCATGACACATCTTAAGAAAGTAAACAGTGCATGACACATCTTTAGAAAGTAAACAGTGCATAACACATCTTTAGAAAGTAAACAGTGCATGACTTAATTTAAGATTAAGAGCACAGCATGACCATACAAGAAGAAAGTAAACATTGCATGACAAAACCTATGAAAACCGAATAAAAATCCAATGCCACTTAGAAAATAACAAATGACAAACAAACACACAAACGCACCTAACAAGGGCTTATAAACCTCATGATATATAACTAATTAAAATCATTCCCCATTGAGTGTTACAACAGGGTATAAATTATTTCATGATACAATATTATATAATTAAATAACTACTGTATACGTGCATGGTGGGTCAATGTGCGACGATTTTAATTAACATATATCTATCTATCTGTCTATCTGTCTATATCTATTTATCTACTCTATCTATCTATCTATCTATCTATCTATCTATCTATCTATCTATCTATCTATCTATCTATCTATCTATCTATCTATCTATCTATCTATCTATCTGTCTATCTGTCTATATTTATTTTTCTATCCATCTATCTACTCTATGTGTGTATGTATGTATGTGTGTATGTATGCATGTATGTATGTATCCATCTATCAACTGTATCTATCTACTGCATCTATCCATCTATCTACTCTATCCACGTATCTATATACATAATAATATACAATAACACAATCAATACTTTTCTCACTTAACCAAACAAGAGAGAATGACAAATCCCCTTCCGTCATCAGTCTAATCAACATCCGGTGTATTAATATAATTCAATGCAAACAAGAACTGCTCCTTCATAAGCAAACAATTCCACCAACAAGTCGATGAAAACAACCAAGAGGAGAAATAAGTTGAGCGGTAAACAGGGAGAAGGCAATCTGTGTTGACCCAGGGACGGAGGGTTATAAAATGAGGGGGAGGGGGAGGGAGCATGGGAGGAGAAGGTTGGGGAGGATGGGGAGAAGGAGGAGGAGGAAGAGGAGGACTCTGCCTGCCAGGGGGATACCTAGATTGGATTCTCTCTCTGGCCTAAGGGTACCTCTCCAGCCACCACCGTCCCCTCCCCGAAGACAAACTTACATCTGGTATACCGTATCCCTCCTGCACTATACCTATATCCTCACCTACACCACCTGAATCCCCACCTGCACCACCTGTCTCACCACCTCCCTCTAGCTACGTCTTAACCTTCCCCACCTACACCACCTGTGTGTGTGTGTGTGTGTGTGTGTGTGTGTGTGTGTGTGTGTGTGTGTGTGTGTGTGTGTGTGTTTTGTGTGTGTATTGTGTTGTGTGTGCATTAAGGGTCATATGTATGTAAGAGATAGCTTCACTAGTTCCATTGCTTTTCAGGAATTGTACCCTGAAGATAATGTAAGTGACGCCATTCCACCCACCCCCTCCCCCCGCCTAACACAAGATAATGGTAGTAGTAGTCAAATTGGTCCTCTCTCTCTCTCTTTCTTCTCTCTTTCTCTCTCTCTCTCTCTCTTCTCTTCTCTTTCATCTTCGTTTTCTCCCTCCTCCTCCATCTATTATCGTCTGTTATTTCAACCATCCTTAAGTTCTTGGGCTTCTTCCTCAGTAGTAACCGCCTGTACAGCAAGATAGCATATTTTACCTGATGATTAAAAACACCCTAACGCTACCTGGAGGGTTAGGTTAGGTTAGGTTAGGTTAGGTTAGGTTAGGATGGTTAGGTTTAGAGGTTAGGTTAGGATGGTTAGGTTAGGATGGTTAGGTTAGGGTGGTTAGGTTAGGTTAGGTTAGGTTAGGTTAGGTTAGGTTAGGATGGTTGGGTTAGGATGGTTAGGTTAGGGTGGTTAGGTTGGGATGGTTAGGTTAGGTTAGGGTGGTTAGGTTAGGATGGTTAGGTTAGGTTAGGGTGGTTAGGTTAGGATGGTTTGGTTAGGTTAGGGTGGTTAGGTTGGGATGGTTGGGTTAGGGTGGTTAGGTTAGGTTAGGTTAGGTTAGGATGGTTGGGTTAGAATGGTTAGGTTAGGTTAGGTTAGGTTAAGTTAGGTTGAGTTGGGATGGTTGGGTTAGGATGGTTGGGTTAGGGTGGTTAGGTTAGGATGGTTGGGTTAGGTTAGGTGGTTAGGTTAGGATGGTTAGGTTAGGGTGGTTAGGTTAGGATGGTTAGGTTAGGTTAGGTGGTTAGGTTAGGATGGTTAGGTTAGGGTGGTTTAGGTTAGGTTAGGTTAGATTAGGTTAGGATGGTTGGGTTAGGATGGATTTGGGTTAGGGTGGTTAGGTTGGGTGGTTTGGTTAGGTTAGGATGGTTGGGTTAGGATATGGTTAGGTTAGGGTGGTTAGGTTAGGTTAGGTTAGGTTAGGTTAGGTTAGGTTGGGATGGTTAGGTTAGGATGGGTTAGGTTGGGTTAGGTTAGGTTAGGTTAGGATGGTTTAGGTTAGGATGGTTAGGTTAGGATGGTTGGTTAGGTTAGGGTGGTTTGGGTTAGGGTGGTTAGGTTAGGATGGTATGGTTAGTTTAGGTTAGGTTAGATTAGGGTGGTTAGGTTAGGATGGTTGGGTTGGGTTAGGATGGTTAGGTTAGGTTAGGATGGTTATGATGGTTAGGTTAGGATGGTTGGTTAGGTTAGGTTAGGTTAGGTTAGGTTAGGGTGGTTAGGTTAGTGGTTAGGTTAGGGTGGTTAGGTTAGGATGGTTAGGTTAGGTTAGGGTTTGTTAGGTTGGATGGTTAGGTTAGGTTAGGTTAGGTTAGGTTTGGTTAGGTTAGGTTAGGATGGCTAGGTTAGGATGGTTGGTTAGGTTGGTTAGGTTAGGATGGTTAGGTTAGGTTGGGTTAGGTTAGGATGGTTGGTTATGAGGGTGGTTAGGATGGTTAGGTTAGGTTGGGTTAGGTTAGGTTAGGATGGTTAGGTTATGATGGTTAGGTTAGGTTAGGGTGGTTGGGTTAGGATGGTATGGTTAGGTTAGGTTAGGTTGGGATGGTTAGGTTATTATGGTTAGGTTAGGATGGTTAGGTTAGGTTAGGTTAGGTTTAGGTTAGGATGGTTGGGTTATGATGGTTGGGTTAGGATGGTTAGGTTAGGTTAGGTTAGGTTAGGTTAGGTTAGGTTAGGATGGTTAGGTTATGATGGTTAGGTTAGGATGGTTAGGTTAGGTTAGGGTGGTTAATCTTAAGGTGATATAAGCTGCAGATGACCAAGATTGCACTTCATAAAATCCCCTCAGGAGAAAAATCCCAGTGCCAAAATAACAAAGTATAAATGAGTTAACTTTGTCCGGGTGATAAATCCTGGTGGCGGAGATTTATTACTGTGGGAGTTACCGCCTGTGCTACCTTATCCAGGGGGATTTTGAAATCACCTAACCTAACCTAACCAGGTAGTGTTAAGGTTGTTACTCTTAAGGTGAAATAAGCTGGGGTGTCTAATGTTCAGGTGATCCGCATTTTTGTTGATGGGCGATACACCTGAAGTGTTGTCAGTTCCCTCACCTGGTCCCCCCCCTCCCCCTCCTTATTCTGCCTAACACCGTTTTAAGCTCAAAGACCTCTGGGGCCCCCACCAACAGACAGGCGGGGTAGGGGTTGGAGGGGAGGGTTGGCATTACTTCTACACCATTAAACATTCCAGGAATCGCGTCATGCACAGTTGTTTAAAAATAAACTGTTGACCGACAGAAAGAGTTAAATAAAATTAGAGCGATATTGACAAAGAGAGGACAAGCAACATTGCATGACTGGACACTTGGTATATTGTTAAAAGCATGAAGTTATTAATAAACTAACTGTATTATAAAGACTAACTATTTATCCCGGTAAATTATCAGTAAGTCAGAGGTCCTACTGCTGAGGTGTCATGCACAAAGATGACCCCCAGCTCTAGACTCCAATCCCGGGAGGTCCAGTAGGCCCAATTTTCCTCAGCTGAGAAGAGCCCCCAGGCCGCCCACCTGGTTGTTGTGGGCGGCCTATGCAAGGTAGTGGGCGTGTGAGGTGTGTGAGGGGACTGGAGCCCTAAGGTGTCGTCGTCATGGCGACTGCAACTCAATTTCTGCCGTGATGGAACCAATTGGAGCGACGCCCGGAGCCAGGCAGCCCCGCCCGCCAGCTACTGCGTCCCCACACCTCTCCTCGGCTCCGGCATCGCCTTCAGCCTCACCACCTAGACACATCTGCAGCACTATTACTCCCATACTGCCATAAGGATATAGATACTAATATATATCTATTACAAGTGATTGAAAAATAGAGGAGGAATGACGTTAGACTGTTAGCCAATATGTGAGGTGTTAATGAGAGCAGGGGCTGGGACGACGGTAGAGTCAGGGTGGTTGCCGGCGCTGTGGCTGGCGGGCATTTCCTTGTTCATCCCCGTGCTGACGCCGCCACCACCACCCACTAACGCTGCCACCACCACTGCCACCCACTGAAGCTACCACCACTGTTACCTACTGACGTTATAACCACTGCCACCACTGCCACCACCACCACCATCCACTGACAACACTACCACCACCACCACCTCCCACATGTATTTTGATTTCTGTACACCTGTGATATCATTATGACATTTTAGACATGTTTTAACATTTACAACATAATATAAATCAACGTAAAACAACTCTCTGTGCAGGTGGGGGTCGATATGCTCCGAAATTTTACGTGTGGCTAGTGACAGCCCTCATATACCAAAATTTATCGCCCATGGTCTCATATTGTTTCCCACAAAGTATGTACAGATAGTTGTTTTAGCTACTGGTACATGTATTATCATAAATCCTTCACATTTTATCCAACAGCTGATTATTTTACTGGGGTTTATCAGCGTGTACAGTAGTGGTCATTATTCCCCGAACTTTGAGACCAACTAAAGGTGATGCCCACGATACTGACTATTTTATCAGACAAGGAAGGTATTAGCCGACTAGACGACATTGTAATAATGATGATGATGATGATGACATTACCAGTGCTAATTATTCCGGGTTACTGGCATATCTTCCTGAAGTGATTCGCCGTAAGTCTAATAATATTTTCTCAGGTGCCAAATTAACAACTATAAAATTATGAAGTGTAAAAAAAAAATATACTAGCAACTATATAATTATGATGTGTAAAAAATGATAAAAAGTAGTAAATAAAATAAAAGGAAGTAAATCATAGTCTTCATATTAAAAATCTTGAAATTTACACATCATAACTTCACTCAGTCATTTTATCTGATAGTCTTCTGATAACGATGAGAATTGTCATGTAAATTATCCAAACAACAGTTCTGATAACGGCGAGAAAACAAACAATTAATAATTTATTGGAATAATATTGTGATAGAGATGAGAAAACACACACACACATACACACACACACACACACACACACACACACACACACACACACACACAAAACACCAGGGTGGACTATTCTCATGTTCATCTAAGTCCTTGGGTATTGTGTGTCTGTTTATCCCTCTGTGTGTCTTTTTATCCCTGTGTGTCTCTTTATCCCTCTGCGTGTGTCTGTGTTTATCCCTCTGTGTGTCTCTTTATCCCTCTGTGTGTCTCTTTATCCTCTGTGTGTCTGTTTATCCCTCTGTGTGTCTGTTTATCCCCTCTGTGTGTCTTTTATCCCTCTGTGTGTCTCTTTATCCCTCTGCGTGTCTGTTTATCCCTCTGTGTGTCTCTTTATCCCTCTGTGTGTCTCTTTATCCCTCTGTGTGTCTGAACATCCCTCTGTGTGTCTGTTTATCCCTCTGTGTGTCTGTTTATCCCTCTGTGTGTCTGTTTATCCCTCTGTGTGTCTCTCTTTATCCCTCTGTGTGTCTGTTTTATCCCTCTGTGTCTGTTTATCCCTCTGTGTGTCTCTTTATCCCTCTGTGTGTCTGTTTGGCCCTCTGTGTGTCTGTTTATCCCTCTGTGTGTCTTTTTATCCCCTCTGTGTGTCTCTTTATCCCTCGTGTCTGTTTTATCCCTCTGTGTCTCTTTATCCCTCTGTGTGTCTCTTTATCCCTCTGCGTGTCTGTTTATCCCCTCTGTGTGTCTGTTTATCCCTCTGTGTGTCTGTTTATCCCTCTGTGTGTCTTTATCCTCTGTGTGTCTCTTTATCCCTCTGCGTGTCTGTTTATCCCTCTGTGTGTCTCTTTATCCCCTCTGTGTGTCTCTTTATCCCTCTGTGTGTCTGTTTATCCCTCTGTGTGTCTATTTTATCCCTCTGTGTGTCTTTTTATCCCTCTGTGTGTCTCTTTATCCCTCTACGTGTCTGTTTATCCCTCTGTGTCTCTTTATCCCTCTGTGTGTCTCTTTATCCCTCTGTGTGTCTGTTTGCCCTCTGTGTGTCTGTTTATCCCTCTGTGTGTCTGTTTATCCCTCTGTGTGTCTATTTTATCCCTCTGTGTGTCTCTTTATCCCTCTGTGTGTCTGTTTTATCCCTCTGTGTGTCTGTTTCCCTCTGTGTGTCTCTTTATCCCTCTGTGTGTCTGTTTATCCCTCTGTGTGTCTGTTTATCCCTCTGTGTGTCTGTTTATCCCTCTGTGTGTCTGTTGTTTATCCCTCTGTGTGTCTGTTTATCCCTCTGTGTCTGTTTATCCCTCTGTGTGTCTGTTTATCCCTCTGTGTGTCTGTTTATCCCTCTGTGTGTCTGTTTATCCTCTGTGTATCTGTTTATCTCTGTATCCTGTTTATCCCTCTGTGTGTCTGTTGTTTATCCCTCTGTGTGTCTGTTTGCTCCCTCTATTGTGTCTATTTTATCCCTCTGTGTGTCTGTTTATCCCTCTGTGTGTCTGTTTATCCGTCTGTGTGTCTGTTTATCCCTCTGTGTATCTGTTTATCCCTCTGTGTGTCTGTTTATCCCTCTGTGCGTCTGTTTATCCCTCACTGTGTGTCTGTTTATCCCTCTGTGTGTCTGTTTATCCCTCTGTGCGTATGTTTATCCCTCTGTGTGTGTGTTTATCCCTCTGTGTGTGTGTTATCCCTCTGTGTGTCTATTGTTTATCCCCTCTGTGTGTCTGTTTATCCCTCTGTGTGTCTGTTTATCCCTCTGTGTGTCTGTTTATCCGTCTGTGTGTCTGTTTATCCCTCTATTATCTGTTTATCTCTGTGTCTGTTTATCCCTCTGTGTGTCTGTTTATCCCTCTGTGTGTCTGTTTATCCCTCTGTGTGTCTGTTTATCCCTCTGTGTCTGTTTATCCCTCTGTGTGTCTGTTTATCCGTCTGTGTGTCTGTTTATCCCTCTGTGTGTCTGTTTTATCCCTCTGTGTGTCTATTTATCCCTCTGTGCGTCATTTTATCCCTCTGTGTCTATTTATCCCTCTGTGTGTCTGTTTAGCCCTCTGTGTGTCCTGTTTATCCCTCTGTGTGTCTGTTTATCCCCTCTGTGTCTGTTTATCCCTCTGTGTGTCTGTTTATCCCTCTGTGTGTCTGTTTATCTTCCCTCTGTGTATCTGTTTATCTCTGTGTCTGTTTATCCCTCTGTGTGTCTGTTTATCCCTCTGTGGAGTCTGTTTATCCCTCTGTGTGTCTGTTTTATCCCTCTATGTGTCTGTTTATCCCTCTGTGTGTCTGTTTATCCGTCTGTGTGTCTGTTTATCCCTCTGTGTGTCTGTTTATCCCTCTGTGTGTCTGTTTATCTCTGTGTGTCTATTTATCCCCTCTGTGTGTCTGTTTATCCCTCTGTGTGTCTGTTGTTTTATCCCTCTGTGCGTATTTTTATCCCTCTGTGTGTGTGTTTATCCCTCTGTGTGTGTTTATCCCTCTATTGTGTCTATTTATCCCTCTGTGTGTCTGTTTATCCGTCTGTGTGTCTGTATCTCTGTGTGTCTGTTTATCTGTCTGTGTGTCTGTTTATCCCTCTGTGTATCTGTTTATCTCTGTGTGTCTGTTTATCCTCTGTGTGTCTGTTTATCCCTCTGTGTGTCTGTTTATCCCTCTGTGTGTCTGTTTATCCCCTCTGTGTGTGTCTGTTTTATCCCTCTCTGTGTGTCTGTTTATCCGTCTGTGTGTCTGTTTATCCCTCTGTGTGTCTGTTTATCCCTCTGTGTGTCTGTTTATCCCTCTGTGTGTCTGTTTATCCCTCTGTGTGTCTGTTTATCCCTCTGTGTGTCTGTTTATCCCTCTGTGTGTCTGTTTATCCCTCTGTGTGTCTGTTTATCCCTCTGTGTCTGTTTATCCCTCTGTGTGTCTGTTTATCCCTCTGTGTCTATTTTATCCCTCTCTATTATTGTATGTTTATCCTATGTGTGTGGTTTATCCCTCTGTGTGTCTGTTTATCCCTCTGTGTCTGTTTATCCCTCTGTGTGTCTGTTTATCCCTCTGTGTGTCCTGTTTACTCCCTCTATTGTGTCAGTTTATCCCTCTGTGTGTCTGTTTATCCCTCTGTGTGTCTGTTTATCCCTCTGTGTGTGTGTTTATCCCTCTGTGTGTGTTTATCCCTCCGTGTGTCTGTTTATCCCTCTGCGTGTCTGTTTATCCCTCTGTGTGTCTATTTATCCCTCTGTGTGTCTGTTTATCCCTCTGTGTGTCTGTTTATCCCTCTGTGTGTCTGTTTTATCCCTCTGTGTGTCTGTTTATCCCTCTGTATGTCTGTTTATCCCTCTGTGTGTCTGTTTATCTCTGTGTGTCTGTTTATCTCTGTGTGTCTGTTTATCCCACTGTGTGTCTGTTTATCACTCTGTATGTCTGTTTATCCCTCTGTGTGTCTGTTTATCCCTCTGTGTGTCTGTTTTATCCCTCTGTGTGTCTGTTTATCCCTCTGTATGTCTGTTTATCCCTCCTGTGTGTCTGTTTATCCCTCTGTGTGTCTATTTATCCCTCTGTGTGTCTGTTTATCCCTCTGTGTGTCTGTTTATCCCCTCTGTGTGTCTATTTTATCCCTCTGTGTGTCTGTTTATCCCTCTGTATGTCTGTTATCCCTCTGTGTGTCTGTTTATCCCCTCTGTGTCTGTTTATCCCCTCTGTGTCTATTTTATCCCTCTGTGTGTGTCTGTTTATCCCTCTGTGTGTCTGTTTATCCCCTCTGTGTGTCTGTTTATCCCCTCTGCGTGTCTGTTTATCCCACTACTGTGTGTCTGTTTATCCCTCTCTGTCTGTTTATCCCTCTGTGTGTCTGTTTATCTCTGTGTGTCTGTTTATCCCCTCTGTGTGTCTGTTTATCCCTCTGTGTGTCTGTTTATCCCTCTGTGTATCTGTTTATCCCTCTGTGTGTCTATTTATCTCTCTGTGTGTCTGTTTATCCCCTCTCTGTGTCTGTTTATCCCTCTGTGTGTCTGTTTATCTCTCTGTGTGTCTGTTTATCCCTCTGTGTATCTGTTTATCCCTCTGTGTGTCTGTTTATCCCTCTGTGTGTCTGTTTATCCCTCTGTGTGTCTGTTTATCCCTCTGTGTGTCTGTTTATCCCTGTGTGTGTCCTGTTTATCCCTCTATTGTCTGTTTATCCCCTCTGTGTGTCTGTTTTATCCCTGTGTGTGTCTGTTTATCTCTGTGTGTCTGTTTATCCCTGTGTGTGTTTTATCCCTCTGTGTGTCTGTTTATCCCCTCTGTGTGTCTGTTTATCCCTCTCTGTGTCTGTTTATCTCTGTGTGTCTATTTTATCCCTCTGTGTCTGTTTATCCCTCTGTGTGTCTGTTTATCCCTCTGTGTGTCTGTTTATCCCTCTGTGTATCTGTTTATCCCTCTGTGTGTCTATTTTATCCCTCTGTGTGTCTATTATTTATCCCTCTGTGTGTCTGTTTATCCCTCTGTGTGTCTGTTTATCCCTCTGTGTGTCTGTTTATCCCCTCTCTGTGTGTCTGTTTATCCCTCTGTGTGTCTGTTTATCCCTCTGTGTGTCTGTTTATCCCTCTGTGTGTGTCTGTTTGTATCCCTCTGTGTGTGTCTGTTTATCCCTCTGTGTGTCTACATCCCTCTGTGTGTCTGTTTATCCCTCTGTGTGTCTGCAGCTTGTGTGTGTGTATGAGTTTGTATAGTTTAAATTTCGACAATAGTGCAGCCTGGTCTAGAGTGCCGTTTATATGACCCGAGGTTACTGTTTATGTTGCAGAAGAGCGCCACTGCAGGCAAAGAGCAAGGCGAACGTGCGTCTGATGATCACTTCTGGGTGACAAGGTACGCGAGGTGTTGTTGATGACTTATGCTGTACTGTTATCGTCACCACACGGTAGAAATACATGATTCTTACCACCAATACCAAAATAACCATCAGATTGACCCGGACTACGCACGCTTGAGAGGCGCATGTAGACAGGGACACACACACACACACACACACACACACACACACACACACACACACACACACACACACACCACTCCCATTTAGGGCACCCAGCTGCATCATCCTGCGGTCTTCAGAGCCACAAAGTGATAAGTGTTGCTGGCTGCGAGAAACAGGTAGTAATGACCTGAGTACCGTACTATATTAACTTACACCAAACCAAATCATAAGACTAATAAGGCTTCAGTGGTCAGCTAGCAAACCTAATCTAACCTAACCAAACCTAACCAAACCTAAACTAACCTAATCTAACCTAGCAAACCTAACCAAGCCTAACCTAACCTAACGAAACCTAACCTAACCCCCCAGAAGAAGGGCATTAGAGAGTTTAATCCCCAGGTGAAATAATCTAGGTGCCTAGCCGTCACGTCATCCACTAATTATGAATCTCCTCTGTGATTGGCGTAATGGCGCAAATAGGGTAACAACCTCTAGGATAAAGGAGGCGAAGGCTGACTGAAAGCTTAGCTCCCGGGTGTAGAAGCCAGATGGAAACACCTCTACACTGGCGAACAGCTGACGTAACCTTGGCAGTGTAAACAATGACTTGACAAAAAGCGCCTCAGGTAATTGTTTCTAGGCCAAGCACACCTGACATATTCCCATGTGTAGGTGAAAAAAGATAGATAGTAGATAGATAGATAGATAGATAAATATAAAAAGGGAAAGATGGAAGGGAGGGGAGGGTGGTAGACAAGGAGGTGTTGAGGGCGTTGAGGGAGAGAATGAGAAAGAAAGGGAGGAGAAGACTGTGGGTAATGGAGAGGTGGGACCTCGGGGTGACAGAAGGAGGGAGGGTAGGGGAGGAGAGGAGACTGAGAGAGAGGAGGAGGCTGAGAGAGGAAGAGGAAGACTGGGGGAGGGGAGGAGGCTGGGAGGTTGGGGAAGAACGTGGTTACAAGAGAGGTGACACAAGACGCACGTGCTCGGCCTCATAACACTGCCAGACGTCACACCATGAAGAGGCTTTCACTCACACTCCTCCTCCTCCTCCACGGTTCGTCCTCCCTCACTCACAGTTAGTTGCTATCATTACTAAACTAAACGTATATGGGGGTGATTCAAGACGTATTTCCTCGTGTATATGAAAAAAGGAATTTAATTCTCAAGGAGAGCATCAAGGCACTGGTCAGGTAATACAGATACATATGCACTGTCTAAGTTAACCATCTGTCGAGGCGCCCACAGAAAAATGACCATAACTTTAAGAATCTTTTTTAAATATAGTGTTAACAAACCATGGATGATCCCTCGATAGAAAATTGAAAGAAGGTACTGTATGCCCAGAAAAAAACACAATATATATAGTCTAGATCCAAGAACAACCTATTCTTCATTTTAGGAAAAAACAAGTGAAGAAAACCTAGCTATCAAGAAGCCAGACCTGAGGAACTCTCGTACGTAAACTAAGAAGGTCATCCTCTATAGCCGTCACATGTACACATCATGAGGGTTCAGGAATTACCGTAGCTATATAGTTTCTTTTAAGTCACTAACATTATTTGGGAGATCATAAAAGTTAACAGAAATCTCATATACAAATTTAAAAGGATTACTTAAATCATTTGGATAAAGACACCAATTGATTATGGTGATTCAGAGTTAAGCTGTTCATACTTATGATTCACGCCGACAAACAAATTAATTAACAAGGTACAGTCCAAACATAAGTTCGCCTCCTCCCTGGGCCTCCCACACTGAAGCAGTATCGACACGAAATGATATAAAACAGTGGCAGTGATAGATGCCTATGGATTTCCTATCACACTAGCACCAGACAACAGCCGTTGTCACTTGGGAGGTTTTTGTCAGCCTGGGTCATGACAAAACGCATCCGGACCTGGCGGAGGGGCACAGGTATTAAATAAATGTGGCGGTGATAATGTTGACAGATCATCCAAAATATTATAATTAAATGACAGAACAAATTAAACGTAGCCATTTTCCCTAAACCTTCACAAAACAGCAAATTAAAAATGATGAAATCTTAAGTGGAAGTCTGATGGTTTAAAAATTATTTCGCTAAACCAAGAAAGATTTAGTTAGGGTACTCACAGTTCTCTGCTGTGGCTGCCAGGAAATGACCTGCCTCCGCTGGCGGGATGCAACCTAAGGGAACAATAGCACGGTAATGATAATAATAATAATAATAATAATAATAATAATAATAATAATAATAATAATAATAATAATAATAATAATAATAATAATAGCAGTAGTATTACGGCGTTGTCTAATTGTCTTTGTAACTGTGTCGCTAATTACTATGGACATCAGAATTAGAAGCAATGCTCATCCTAGTCCAGGTCGAGTAAAAACAAATATTACACAACAAATACATAATAAAAGCATAAAAACAACAATTACAATAACAATAAAAAAATCTTTAGCAAATATTACGTTAGTTTGACCAGCAGTTATCACAGAAGCTGACTTAGTTCAAACTTCTGTAAGATATATTTTTGGGACTTTAAACTCTAAGCAAAGACAAGACCAATTAATACTATATAATAGCGGATGGTATCTTAAAATGACTAAGACACGGAGGTAGTACTAGGTTGTCCTCGGTCAGTGTACTAGGAAGGTTAATAAAGTAAATTATCCCTCGGCCTTTAAACACGTTGAGTGAACAGTCCCTCAGGCACCATTTGTTGAGAGAGATCATGATCCAGTTCGTGGTTTGTACAGTATAGAGGTGTAGGTTCACTATAGTTACGTCGGAACAATGCCAATTTAGAGGTTGTCTTGTATCAGGAATACAGCAGAAGTGACCCCTCAATAGTTGTGTCGACACATTAGTTACCCAAATTACATCTCTGAGTCTCACCTATTTACAAAAGTCCAGCAACTATAAAAAAATTACGCCCTCGGTATCTACAGGAGCAAAATAGTCTTATCAGATTAAATTCGTGAGATAACAACAGTTGCTAAAGTCTGTGGTTTAGAATAGACCAGGTGTATCAGTGTGTGGTAATAAGTGGCTGTTATCTGGCCAGCATGAGATATTACAGGGCTAAAGCTATATCATCTCCAAGACGCATCAACCGGGTCGCGCTCGTATGGTGGACAGTGTTGTCTTTTGTAGATATTTACTTTAATGTGTAAATAAGTATATCCAGAGCATAATTCGAGAACAGTAATAACTACCAAGTTCACCTTTACAACCTCTAAAACTTTTATATTTTCCGGATCATAAGGTCATGGGCACGGCCTGGCACCGTCCTTGAGTGCGGTCTACTTCAATGTATGGTGACTCTTCAACCTCATTTACAGCTTGGGCGTGGGGAGCAGTGGTGCACCGGCCGCGGCTACTGGCGGCAGGGTCGTGGGAGCCGCCACAGTTGGGCAGTTTCATCATTGACGGAGACGACGCAACCCCGGGGGAATTCCCACACCAGGTGTATATATATATATATGCTTACCCCCATAGTGAAGAGGGGGGATGGGACGCTAGCACAAGGAAAGAAGGGAGGGGAGCACGGAGGAGGGGGGACTCCCACGTGATAAGTTAACATCAAGGGTCAGGTAATAGGGGTAAGAGAGGGGACCTACCAAGTATTGGTACCACTATCATCGAGAGGTGAAGGGCGGGATGGTGGCAGATGGAGAGCAGGAGGGGTGATCCTGTGTAAGAACCTCGGTACTGTATGTCTAGGTCAGTAAGAGATGAATGGAGGTGAGGAGAGAACTGGAGAACAAGGTGTTGTTGTTGGTTCATGGCAGGGGAGACACAGGGGTAGGCTACTATTGACAAAATTTAAAACGTAGTCGATTGCACATCCTAATCTCTTTTTAAATCTGGGTGTCTGGGATCTCATGAAGATTATGAATCTCAGCTTATCTCACCTGATTAATAAACACCCTCACGCTAAATGGGAGAGTCGGGTTGAGTTAGCTTAGGTTAGCATCAGGGTGTTTACTCATCCGCATGCGGCAGAACGGGTTTACCAAGATTAGTGATGTAATCAACAGCCGTATAATAAAATAAGACTTAAACAGCTTCATCACGTAATAGAAATTTACAATGAAATTAAACTCATCATTTGTTGATTCGTGTTCGATCTCTTGTTACTTGTTTCCATATAACATCCTAATTAAACATTGTCAGAAAATATTTGAACTTATTTCACAAATTCTAATTCTTTCTTAGTCACACTAAAACTACCCGAGGCCCTCTTGCTCAAACTAAGGAATTTTGCATCCATTTTTATTACACGTTTGACCTCCACCTGCACACTTCACTGAACAATGTAAACATTCCACTGCTTAACTAGCAATACAGCATCTACACAAAGCACCTGCCACCCAAATTTATATAAACTTCAAATAGCTATTTTCACCCTGAACACTTGTACAGCATTTTCTTCTATTAGCAAGAATTTTGAAAACGTCATATATTGAATTCCTTCTAATTGGAGACATGAGTATACACATATCTGGCTCACCATAATTACGACATACAGATGAGGTGAAACTGACGTTGAAATTGCGCCGATAACATACCATGGCCAGGTGGCATAGTCTCCCACAGGTCTGGGTGAAAAAATCATGTATCATGGAAAAACCTGACTCTGAATTTTAAATTTATGTTAAGTCTAAGAGCCATTCAACATTGCATTCATATTGGATGATGAGTTGACGATGTTCTGGTCTTGTTCTACTAACTTTACAGAGACAACACGTAAATAATGTCAACCATTCCTTTATCATCTGTTTTACAGATTGCTTTCCAGGTTCATAAATACATGTTCACTTTCCACCACGGGGTACATGACGCTGGTGAAAATGTTGATAACCTCACTAAGTGTTAAAAAATGTATGCATATATAATTGCATAAGGAAACCCGACATCAATGTTAACTGTTATTTTCAATTAAATACATTTACTAAACTGGTGAGATAGGTGTGGTCTCCAGCACGTGATGACCAGGTGTGGTGTTGCAGGTGTCGGTGCAGCGGGAGAGCTCCCTGGGACTAATACATGTGTGTGGCGGCACCATCGTCTCTGTGAGGTTTATCCTGACGGCAGCACACTGTGTCAGCGGGTAGGTGGTGATGGTCTTTTTACATCACAAATAATTTAAGTAAAAGGCATCGGTTTTATCTGAGCCTCCCTGGAGTTACAACTCTGTAGATACTATGCTTGCCCTCTTGGTATGTGACCCAAGTGCCATTTACAACTACCATGGGTGACTTTAGGATACAAAACCACCGGAATAATTTTTTTTTATTGTTTTCCATTACTATATTAACATCATCATCCTACAAACTAATATCTCTAACAATGAAAACAAAAAAATATATACATCTCAAGTACTGTATATTATTCAGTAAAGGTAGAACTTCTAGTAAGAAAATCAAGAAAAACAATAACATATTATGCTTAAAGAGCACTGAAAAGTACCGGTAAGAATTTCATCCCCGGAATAATGGGCAGCGATAATAAAGTGACCCCACATATTAAACCCTTCGTGAATAAAAACCCACTGTACAATATCAAGAAGGTGCATCTACAGTAGGTGTACCGGCAGCCTAACCTTACCTTGCTGTTTCTGTTATTACTGCGCTTCAACAACAAAAGTCTTTAAACAACATTAAAAATTATGAGAGAAATATTTGTGTAACTTTTTTTGTTTTTGTTTTTACGAAGATTAGCCCACCAGGGTCTCTAACCCACATCGGGGGGGGGGAAAAACATGTAATAATAATATTATTGGCTTACACACACATAAAACACATAATAATAATAATAATAATAAATGAAAAAAGATCAAAAGCGAGAAACGATATATGTACAGTATGTTGTGTTGTCAGTAGTAAGAGAACAATTGAGACCCTGCAATTGTGTGTAAATGAGGCAGAAAGTCAGATCAGCAACCTGGGACTTGATCACAATTTTCGTGATACCATATGGCAGCAGGGTCTACCATTAGACAAACACATTATGCTTCCAATATCTTCCCAGGCGGTAGTACCTTCCTGTTTGGTAGCTGCCTACTACCTATACTACCCAGGTACTGAGAAGTCTATCTGGCTTATTACCGGAACTATCACATGAATATTATAATGAATTTTAAATTATTCATTTCTGAGGGGAAAGGTATAGGTGGGCCATCTGCACTTATATTTACAATTTACAATACGTTGCTTATACGCAATTTGCGCCAGAAACGCCATTGAGGAAAAATGTCTTAGAATTGTCAAAATTACTGATTGCAACTCAACTATAAAATTCACGTAATTTGTTTAGTGGCAACAAGTGAAATAGTACCGAAATTTTCTTATGCATCAGTCCATAAACTGTTGTAATTAATTGAATAAAGACATACATAAAGTTATGGCCTTAATATCGTTTCTCACTCGATTTTTTTTTTCGTTTTTGTATTTGTTTTATGGTTTTTATTATTATGATTATTATTATCATTATTATTTTATTTTTATTTTCATTAATTTAATATTAATTTCATTAATTATTGTAATGATAATAATTGTTATTATTATTATTATTATTACTATTATTATTATTATTATTATTATTATTATTATTATTATTATTACTATTATTATTATTATTATTATTATTATTATTACTATTATTATTATTATTATTATTATTACTATTATTATTATTATTACTGTTATTATTATTATTATTACTATTATTATTATTATTATTACTGTTATTATTATTATTATTATTATTATTATTATCATTATTATATTTTCGCCCCCCAGCCAATGATGTGGGTCAGTGTCCTCTGCCCGGGTGGACTAATCTCCGTAAAAAAACAATAATAATAATAATAGAAAATTCCACACAGTAAGTACTTCATAAAATTCAAGATGGTAAGCTTATCTTCCGTTCGGCGGGCTCGTTTCTGTCGTATTCTGTTTTCACTTATGCCTGTCGCTCTGCACCTCACTTCTGAAATTCACCGTATACTTCTGTGCACTAAACTGTATTGAAATGAAGCAACATAGTAGTATCTAGTGACGACGGATGTAAACTAGCTGCTGACACAAACACACAAGTTACCAAGAGAACGTCACGTGATCTATGACTTTATTTAACATTATCTTTTAAAAATACAAAATTAAACCTAAATTTAACTATGCCTTTTTTGCCTTTTTGAATGTATCTTTAAATTCTTGGGCGAAAATACACGGTAGAAAATAAATTTGCAGCTTCTCATTTGAATTTCCCCAACCAAATCTGCAACTGTATCAATTTAAACATTAATCGCCTTGATATTTCATATCTTAAAATAATATTATATTATATTTACAATTCCATTTAAAACCATTCATTAAAGGCTGTCCTGTAAAGTATTACATTTGTTAACCTTTAAATATACCTGTAGTTTAAATGTTAATATGTAAACATTAATTAAAGGATCCCACCATTTTTATCACCACCACCTAAATTTCCCTTTTTCCTCATTTTATGTATTTCAACTTGTATTTTAAACATATGTAAACGTCATTTGTGGGGTTTTTCAAATGGAGAAAAGAATCTTGAGAGGTAAGGTGATGTATTGTATGCCAACAAGTTTTTTTTTATATAAAGTACAATTTGTTATAATGTTATTATTACGATTCAACAACGAAGGTATTAAGTGCGTAACAAGGTTAAGTAATATTAGTCCAACAACGTAAAATATTATGAGAGATAGAACAAGTACAAGATATTCTACTGAGTTTATCCTGTTGGCTTACACGATATTTTGTGAACAGTAACTAGGCTGGCTGTACAGGGTCTTAACTTATATATTAAGGTTCATATCGGGTATTAATTGAACTCTCAGGTATTATAGGAAATATTTTGTTCACCTCCAGGTATTAAAGATGATTTCCAATTAGATGTTGGGGGATTTAACTCAGAATAACATATATTTATACATATTACAGGAGTTTATCTTAGTGGGGCTGTTAAACATCAAGTCAATGTGACTCTGCTAAGGCGTGTTACATTTAATTTATCATTTCACCACTTAACTGCTTTGTTGGCGTCCTTCCGCAGCCGTATTGGGTACAACGTTTACATGGGCACTTATCGTTTTCGCTATTAAAATACTCTGGTGTACTGATATACTGCCAGATCTGGGGTCACTAAATCTAAGGGGATAACTTAACTCTAATCTTAATTTCTAAGGGTCGCTGCCACCAGACCCCCTCTGGACAGCATGTAGCTCGTTAGGTAGCGGGCAGAGTGAACTAGGCATTGGGTTAGGTTTTCCATTGATCAGATCGATAAGGGTAAAGAAGGGTGAAACCATAACATGTCTTCATTGATTTATTTCTTATAAAACACACTGGTAACAAAAACATACATGAACTGGCCTTCCTCAGAAGAACAACGGAATTTTGGTTACCCAACTGGGCCCCGGACTCCTACATTACTGGCGGGTCATCCACCCACTTATTGCACAACAATCGGTGAACGCCGTATCTCGGTCGTTCCTTCTTACAATATCCCTTAACACATCAGACTTGTCCACTGGTGTGGCTTGTAGCACCGTCGGTTATCATACATAGTAGCACCATCGCAACACACCTGTTACACTCCATACCCCTACAAGTATGTGACTCCTTGTGACTTTTAGGTCTACACCACGGGCCCCTCGTTCGCACACCGCCCTCGGTGGGTAAGGACGAGGGCTTGACCTAGAGACATACCAGCACTATTTCTACGCCTGGTATTATAGGTCGCTCCAAGTGACGACCGCAGTTTCTCACGGTCTCCTTAGTTGTGACTAATCATGTGGGGTGGTGCGCTGGGAATCCACCGGTTCATAGTGGACTGGTATAGTGGGGAGTAATTCCCCCCCTGGTGTGGCGCTCCAGGAGACAATGGCGGCTGGGCGGCAAGATACCCCAACCACGTGGCACCTGTGTTGACGGCAGAACGGGAAAGACTAAGCAATAATGCCTGACGGGCGGTTATCCCATCCCTTAACACATCCCTATCACACTTATATATCCGGCAAAGCTTTAAACTGTAGTCACTGTTATTTATCAACCTTAATTGTAGGGCGGGATATAGCCCGCTAGGACACTGACCTGTGTTGACGGCAGAACGGGAAAGACTAAGGCCGGCTTCCCGCCGCTTCTCGTCACATAGGCCTACAGTTTCCAATCCTCAATTTACATTTTTGTTTCTTATGGTTCTCCCCTGAACACTTTACGGTATATTGTCCCTCATTTCTTATAAACACATATATTAATCCTAACTTATACACTAAGGTCAGGTCTTGGTTTGCTAGTGCTTGGTTAAATGCCTGGGATTTTAATATCAACGGGCATCTGAGGCGGGTACATGACGCGCCTTGAAACAAAAGCCGAATGATCATGGCGGGGGTGTATCAACTTCACTTAAAAACTGTAATGAGGGGTCCTCCTCTCACGCAGCGCACGATTTGAACACAGACCTCAGATTCTCTGATCACTGTACCTGTCGTGGGTATATGTCACGTGAGGCTACGAGGTGTATTAAATTCATACCGACGCATACACGATATTTCCTTTCCAGTATAGTTTCTAGATCACTGTCAACACCTCACATAGTTCTGATACATTTATCCCTTTTTCCCGATCATTGTTCTCATGTATTTTCATATGATATCTGTTGGAGTTAGGTTCGCTACACGCTCACAGACGTAAATAGTAGGACCTTCAAACCCTGCTCCACACTTAGTCTTACAGTACCCTAGTCCGGCTCAACTGGACTTAACATTCATCTTATGCCTACCCTGAGTGATCCTTAATGCTATGAATACATACACTTGATATGATATATCTATACCTGGGTACAATACCACACATGGTCTAGGAACCTTGAGTAGGTGAGTTGTCCTTTCTCAATGTTTCCCGTTTTCTGGGGTTCTACAAGCGCTGTGCATTTGAATGTTATGTAGCGTAATATGAATTAGATGGGATTTTTAGGGATGACAATGATGTGCGCAGTACACTGACGCTATACACAATAAAGATGTGTAAGATGCTGGACCAACTTCACTCACTGGATGTTATTAAAATGCAGTATACAATAAGAGGGCCGTGACCTGTTTTCACTTGCCTGTCAGATTCTTTCTTTGTTATCATTAAAATATCGCTATTAATCTATTCCCACAAAATATTAGAACGTGGAAGTTACAAGTGTTTAAATTTAATTATACACCATGCATTTTATATTTAGTTAGGTCTTTAATTATGAGTATGTAAGAATTACTGGTGTTTCCCCGAGTGATCACTGTAGGAGTGTAGAAATGATAGAAAATGCAAAAGATGTATGCAAAACTACTTTATTTTGAATGGATTTTTTTATAATGTTTTGTTTTATATTAAAGGTAATACGGAGATAGAATTTAATAAAAAATATGTTTTAATACTTTTAAATTGCCACATTTAATGACTACACACGCTCTGTTTAGGTTTTCAATGTTTCAATGTATCCTCAATTGAGTCAATTAGTATAGGAAGGAATCAGTACTGTTTGAATATGGGGATAAAACTGCAATAACTGATTTAGAACCACTCGGATCTCAGAAAACTATGTAAAATATGATTTATTTTCCCTTCATGACAACTGATGTATAAATAATGGAATAAAATGTTATTATTATATGTTGTTGCCACTAGGATGTCTCATACCACCGTGAAGGTGGTGGCGGGTGTCACGGACCTTCTCGACCCCAAGGCCCAAGTAGCCCAGGCGAAGCACTTTATCCATCACGACTCTTACAACTCTATCACCAACTCTAACGACATCCTTCTCATCAAGGTCAGTTCTGCTTGGCTGAAGATCAATTCTGTTCTGTTTGGTTCACGCTCAGTTCTGTTTGGTACACATTCATTTCTGTGTGGTTTAGCCCGTTGATATTTATGCCACTAATTACGTTATGTTGATTCCACGGAACATTAATTCACATTTACCTCATCACAACAACATAAATCTCTCACCTACGCTGTTGTTGGTCAAGCAAACTCACCTAACAGTTCCACGTTCTAAATTCACTCATTTGGTTTTAGTTGAAAGAGGAACTGCTGCTGGGGACGTTAGTGCAGACGCTGGCGCTGCCTCCTAATGGGGAGGTGGTGGGGGAAGGCGCCATATGTACCGTTATAGGCTGGGGCGCCATCACCAAGAGTGGCGGCGTCTATGAAACCTTGCAGAAGGTGAGTCAGTCAATCATCCTTCTCATTACTCTCTCTTCTTTTCCTACTCTCACACACACACACACACTGTAAGACACACTCGCCATGTAAATGCATCATGGTATTGAGAACTGTTGGGCATTATATCCAGGTAAACTAAAAATTTTGGTGTTATCTAAAGCACGACAACCTTCACGATTGGGTTCATCATATGTCCACGACGCTCTTCTACAGGTGGCGGTGCCGGTTGTATCGAAAGAGTCATGCAGAATGTCGTACGGTGAGGCGGCCGTGGATTACAATATGATCTGTGCTGGGTCGAGTGTCGGTGACGCTTGCAACGGTGACAAGGGCGGACCGCTGCTGTGTAGTGGACACCTGCATGGAGTGGCATCGTGGGGGGAGGGATGTGGAAATGCCTTCTATCCCACTGTGTACATGGAGGTGACTTACTTCCGGGACTGGATCCTGAAATACATCACACACAACTAACACACTACCTCGCCAGCAACAGGTCCAGCTACCTGTGTGATGTTCTGGGCTGCTGATGATGATGATGCTTCTTGCTTAGGATTCACCATGAATACACACCATTGCATTATCCATGAATTCCTTCCAGCCACTTTAATCATTGCTCCAAAAATTAAATGGAATATGATTTTAAGTGAATAGGATTGATAGTTCTAGAGCTTTCCTGGCAGGTGGCGTGGCTGTGTTTACTTCACCCACAATACAGTACAGGACTCGCAGATACTCGCCTGTTATTAGCCTTTTTAAGGATGTTATGTTGACTTTTGTTAAGTTAAATACCCTAATATATATAAACTTTAACCGTCTATTTGCTGTATGTTGTTATTTGTTTTATTTAAGCTTATAAACAAATGTGTATAATTTGACTCTTGCTGTGGGTGGACAGTGACACATTACCCAGAGCAAGTGTTTATAAATCTAGATTGTATATTATATCAGTTTCCGTGAATCAACTGTACGATTTCGTCATTGCATCACAACTTTTAAAATACAGTTTTTACCATAGTATAGATATTTTTTGTTGGTAATAAATATATAGTCATAAAAAATGCTCAGTTTTCCTACAGATGTTTATAAGAATCTGGTTGACTGCTTTATTAGTCCTTAGGGTACCACAGCTTATGACAGTCATGCCTTATGTCGGTTCTATGTTGTGATCTGCCCTCACCACAGCCTCAACACCTCAAGCTGGCAGCTTTTGAGGCCACTTTTAATTGAGGATAAATATTAACACTCCTTATTAGCTTTTCTAAGAGATTAAATTTTAATAATGATAAATAAACAATAGGAATAATACAATAATGAGTATGGTCCTGTAATAGCTGGGTACAGTTTTAGGTAATTTTTATTTTGTGTACTAACAAGTGACAGCGGAAATAAAACAAGGAACTGTGTTATATAATTTTACTAACACTTGTTAATGTAAGAACTAGCACGGTGTGTATGACCAGCGTCAATGGTCGCTAACACAGATAAACGTGGCTTCTATAGTTAAGTACACAGTCTGGGAAGTAGATTAGAATACAGTATACGTGTTTTTATTCTTCACTCTGGTGTCTTTGTGTTAACCTGGCTTCTTTATGCTGCCAGAACCTACATGTTAACTTACCCCAGTTGACAAAAGCAGTCTGTGACACATACACGCTGTGAAGATAAAAAACAAAAAACAAAAGCTCTGAGTTTAAACGTGACTTAGATATTTAACAATCAAGAAGAAATTTAACGATTATCTCTAACAGCTGTTCATTTGATTCATACACCTGGTGGAAGTTCTTCGTCATATTGTGTCGGTAGTCCTCAAGTTAACATATTACAGTTAGGACTCCTTGTTATGTTCTCCCTGTCACACGTTGGTCTCGAGGGTGTCGGCGTCAGATTCAGATATACAGGTGTACTTGTGGGGGAAGTACTCGTTCATCGAGACGCTGTGGTGACGATGGAGGCTGCTGCCCATAGTGGTACTCGACGACCTCTGTAACACTCTGCTACCACCACCTCCTCCCACCTTAAGACTGGTCGCCTGTCTACCTCGACGGAGAGGTTGAGGGCTGTAGGAGTCAAGGTGAGGGAGGAAGGGTGTCATGGCTGGAGGATGAGTGCCTTGCCGGTAGGAGTCTCGGTGTAAGCTCGTGGGGACGGATGAGCCCCGCCATTCACCTTGTTGCTGGTGATCGTTGGTCAGGTACCTCTCGCGGATGATGTTCCAGCCGTGTCGCCGATTGTCTGTGTAAGGATCCACGAGACTTGTGGACGACACGCTGATGCCTCGCTGATCGTTAGGCATATCAGTGTCGCTGTAGCTGGCACAGTCGCTGCCCTCAAAATAATTCTGAAGGTTTTCCATTCGCTTGATATATTCCTGGTTCCGTTTTGATACACTCTGTTGTCTTTTTATAGTCTTGCGGCAGTTAGAGGGCGGACTGTTGCAGTTCGGAAAGCCAGAGTCTGGTGGGGAGTAGTCCTCCTCCACACACTCTTCACACTTTGGCTGTGAACACATCATAGACACTTTCCTACTTGCCTGTGTAGACACTCGTTCGTTCACATCATGCAAACTTGTCAACGAATTTCCGGTTTGTGTCTCAGGTTCTGCGGGAAGACCTACCAAGTTCTCCAGTTCTTTTATTATGTTTTCTTCTCCCACTTGTTCGATAATTTCCAGCAGGGACTCCTCGAGGGCCTGATCGATGACCAGGTCGTCAGGTGGAGGAAGAGGGACATTGTTCTGGTCTATCTTAACTGACTCCTCCACGCTGGTGTTCTCAGCCTCCTCGCTCGTCTCGGAGGGCGTCCTAAGCTTATTGAGAAGTTCTCTCTGTTGAAGAAGAAATATATATTTAACATAAGAATCACGAATCTTGGAAGTTTATAATTCACTGAAGCATTGGAGACCTATTAGGTGTTGTGTTTACGAAATACCCTAAAATATTCTGTACTCATCCTTTTCTCTATAACAAGCCATGCACCTTTCTTGGTACAAGTAACACCATTACCCTTTTTCTGTTGAAGAGGCGTTTCCTGGAGCAGAGGACGAAGAGGCGGTAGAGCTGCAGCGACACTACCAGTGTGTTCTTGCAGGTGAAGAAAATGTTGAGGTAACTCACCACTTTGTAGCCGAAGATGAGCGTCATCCTGTAGGAGTATAAGTTGTGTTACAGCCTCTGTCTGCTCTGAGGAATCTTATCAAAGACTATAGTTTCAAGACACAACAAAGACTACTTTAGTTACGACCATGTTACAGCTCACGACAAAGACTACTTCAGTTACCATCACTCTACACAGACAGACTATCTCTGAAGACCATCCCCCACACACACACACACACTTGCCTCAGAAGGAAGAAGGGGCCATCCTGCATGAACACTGTGGTGAGGATGGCGATGATATCCATATCCAGGTAGAGGTTGATGTTGTAAGCGCAGGTGGCCTGGCTCGCCCTCCTGCCGTCCCTGTCGCAGTAGTTGACGAGGTTGGTGTTCTCCAGGGTGATCTCTTGAGGGGGCGGGTAGTTGATGGAGGGACGCGGCTTAGGAGCATAGGTAGCACTCAGCACCAACGTGAACTGCAACAGCGACCACGACCAGATGCCTGTAGGAGGGAAGCAGAGACACGGTGGTTGAAGGCGATAATTGAAGATAAAATTTAGAATTGGATGACGACGGTGGAGGTGGAAGATAGTAACCATATACAAGAAAGGAAAATAGGTAATTTGTACGTATAAAATGTCACATTACTGGGAATTATAACAGTTCAGATAAATAAAACTAGAAAGGTTAGGTTAGGTTAGGTTTAGCTCGTCCGTTTTCCCAGTTTTGAAAAATGTACACAACACCGCCATCAGTTAAGGAAGCTATTGTACTCTCCCTCACCCCGACTGTATCAATTACCAGAAAAAAGAACAATTATCGCTGGGATGTATAAGACTAAGAAGCTCACCCAGTGTGGCGTAGATGAGCTCCACGTTGCGAGTGACAGCGTCCTCCTTGAAGCACTCAAACAGCTCAATGATGTCGGCGGCCATGGCCATGTAGGCGAGCAACAACTGTGACAGCTGCTCCCGGGTCAGCTTGCCTGCCTCAACATGGTCACTTGGTTAGGTGATAATAACAGCAACATCAATTACAATAACAACTACAGCAGCAACAAAATAATCCCATGACTCACCCTTGTACTGTACAGTGTGACTCACCCTTGTACTGTACAGTGTGACTCACCCTTGTACTGTGCAGAACTGTGACTCACCCTTGTACTGTACAGAAGTGTGACTCACCCTTGTACTGTACAGTGTGACTCACCCTTGTACTGTACAGTGTGACTCACCCTTGTACTGTACAGAAGTGTGACTCACCCTTGTACTGTACAGAAGTGTGACTCACCCTTGTACTGTACAGTGTGACTCACCCTTGTACTGTACAGTGTGACTCACCCTTGTACTGTACAGAAGTGTGACTCACCCTTGTACTGTACAGTGTGACTCACCCTTGTACTGTACAGTGTGACTCACCCTTGTACTGTACAGAAGTGTGACTCACCCTTGTACTGTACAGTGTGATTCACCCTTGTAACTGTACAGTGTGACTCACCCTTGTACTGTACAGTGTGACTCACCCTTGTACTGTACAGAAGTGTGACTCACCCTTGGGCAGTAGCCAGCGACCTACGAGCAGCATTACCAACAACACCTGCTCCAAGACACGCACCCACTGTTCGATTGGCAACGCTAAGTCCAGTTTCTGCAAGAAACAGTAAACATATATATTAAGACCCCATACACCCACGTTACACTCAGACCACACACTCATGTTATAAGTAGACCACGCTCTCAAGTTATACTCAAATAAAGCACTCAGCTCACACTCAGATCACGTAGTTGAAAGTAATAGAGTGAACAAAAAAGTAGAGTAAATAATTTCACACTTATAAAAGTATCGCATGACAACACCCAGAAATATTAATTTTATGCAAGTGTACAATTTCCACTTACAAGAGTTCAGTTAAAAAGTGCACAGTTACACACCAGTATGGCATTTGATGTTGAATAACTTTACATTTATAAGAGTTTAGCTAAAAAGCACATAATCATACTATGTCACTTTTCAGTACAGAATTTCACACTTACAAGTCCTCCAATTTCCGAGAATTTATTGTCAGTTGTTTTAATCTCTTGAGTAGAATTGAATCGTAGGTCGTTGAGTCCCAGTTCCATGAGCCATATTGGCGGCACTACGGACACCAAGTACAGGAACACGGACGGACAGAACCTGGGGGAGAGGAAGGGGTTCTGGTCACCTTAGCCACGAACGGGCGCTAAGTACAGAAACTCGAACATGTGAAGCTTGCTGAGTAAAATGTATACTTAGAGAGAACGATAAACTATGGAGTGAGAATGACCACAGATCAAAAGAACATTCAGACCAGGCATTTTCCTCAAATAAGTGCACATAGTTTTCACCCCCTAAATGAAGACAAATGAACGCACATTAGAGGCCTTGAGTTAGACCTCACTCTTGAAGTAATTTTTGTGCCATAGCTCAAGTGAATGCATAAGAAGCCTTCTCCTAATCTCCAGTTAAGGAATAATGTCCCTTGGAGGAAACTCTGAGACCCTGACCCCAGGCCCAGGAACCTCCTCCTCTGTTAAGGTACTGACCACTTCATCTCCTCGCCGTTCCTGGCACAAACGGAAACGATGCCCTCGAAGCCCTGCAGCATGAGGGGCGCCACCATATACCAGTAGGCCACCTGCCCGCCCTTAAGGTCCACCAGCTTCCAGACGGCGATGAAGGCGTGTGTGGCGAAAAGCGCGCGGGTGATGATGGCCTTGACGATGGTCACGAAGGTCCTCATTCTACACTGAATGGATGTACAGCACAGACGACTGGAGGCGGCGGGTGAAGGATGGAATAACAAAGGAGCAATGAAAGGTTCCTTTTGATGTAACGATATCAGAAATGGTAGCAGGAGAGTGAAACACTAAGCCATTAAAACTTTGATAATCTATGGTGATGTTGGCGAGGGTGTAGGAGTTAGGAAAGATATTACTATGGTGTCGTCCTTCGCGTTCGGGACGGGATGATAATGAATTAAAGTCGTCTAGGATTGCTGCGAGACGGAAGGAGACGCCTAAGACGTTAAAGGTTTCTCAGGGAAAATAAAAATCCTTATAAAGGATTCTAGGGGTGGGAGGAGATTTAGGATATGTTATGCAGGGATAAAATGGATGGATGGAGATAGGAACTCGACGTATAAGACCCCAATAGGTAAATAATGATTCCAGGGTTCTTGTGTAGATGGACAAGCACGTCCATCAGTTTCTCACTTCACTTCATTACAGCACAAGAGAGTAGTTTCATAATAGACCTGTATGTAAGTAAAAAAATATAATGAAAAATATTAATACTTTACGTCAGAAAAATAGGTTAATTACCATATTTCAAACGTAAATATAATGAAATAAACATATATATCCGTTCATAAGAGACTTTTCACGTCACAATTTCATTCGTCTCATCAATATCTAGACACTTTGATGAGTAATTTCTAATTCTATCAGCATTATAGCAAATAAATTAGGAAGTTGTTAAATATATCCAGGTTTATATTACAAAGTCAAACACAGATGACTTGAACACGTCTATCTAACCATTAGAAATACATGATGTCACTTTTTCAGGAGGGTATTCAACATCCAGGTCACGGCTCCACTGTTTACACTTCGCTTGACACATGGAAACAAATGAACGTGTTGTTGTATCTGAACTTAGACTTGTACTGTTACTATTCTCTTTTCCACGGTACTGACGTTCCTGGGGGTATTTAACAAGTAAGGATTATTTACTCAGCATAACAAGACAGTGTGAAGAGACAGTCAGACGAGGCGATGCGACACAACCCGAGAAACGAGCCAATACGACGACACAACGCGAGGTGATACCGGGAGGAAAGGTGTGCGACTGGCAGAAAGGTGGGCGGGCAGGTATAGGAGGGCGGGCACCAACAGTGGCACTCCACACACAAACACGCGGCCATCTGCTCTCCTTTACACACTCCTGCCTCTGTTTCCCCCTACTCCAATTTCTTTTGTTTCACTCTTGTTTGTCTGCCGTGGCTTAATCTACTGACTCTACTATCACACTCATAACTACTGTAGTTTTTATTTATAAGGTAACAGTAGACGGGACGTATTACAGAGGAAAGACCAAATATAGAATAGATTAACTTAACAGTGATGTGTGTAGGTGTGTTATGGGGAGGTGTGGAGGTGTGCTATGGGGAGGTGTGGAGGTGTGTTATGGGGAGGTGTGGAGGTGTGTTATGGGGAGGTGTGGAGGTGTGTGGGGAGGTGTGTAGGTGTGTTAGTGGAGGTGTGTAGGAGGTGTGGAGGTGTGTTATGGGGGTGTGGAGGTGTGCTATGGAGGTGTGGGTGTGTGTGGGAGGTGTGGGGAGGTGTGGAGGTGTTGGGAGGTGTTATGGGGAGGTGTGTGGGGAGGTGTGGAGGTGTGTTATGGGGAGGGAGGTGGAGGTGTGTTATGGTGTGGGGGGAGGTGTGGGAGGTGTGTGGGGAGTGTGGAGGTGTGTTGGGGAGGTGTGAGGTGTGTTGTGGGAGTGTGGAGGTGTATGGGAGGTGTGGAGGTGTGTTATGGGGAGGTGTGGGGTGTGTTGTGGGGAGGTGTGGAGGGGTGTGTGTGGGGAGGGTGTGGAGGTGTGTTATGGGGAGGTGTGGAGGTGTGTGTGGGAGGTGTGGAGGTGTGTTATGGGAGAGTGTGGAGGTTTGTTTTAGGGAGGTGTGGGTGTGTTATAGGGAGGTGTGGAGGTGTGTTATGGGAGGTGTGTGTGGAGGTGGAGGTGTGTTATGGAGGTGTGTTATAGGGAGGTGTGGAGGTGTGTTATGGGGAGGTGTGGAGGTGTGTTATGGGGAGGTGTGGAGGTGTGTTATGGGGAGGTGTGGAGGTGTGTTGATGACTTTATAAATGATGAATATTCAATTATCGAAAAATATATTAATGATCTGTATAATAAAGTCATACGATGAAATGTTGAAAGCGAACGTTTGTCTAAGGAAAGTAATGAGGAAATGTGTTAGTAATGAGGAAATCTGTAAAGTTTCTCTTGAACTACTGGAGGTGTGGAGATATTTTTTGTGAGAAAAGGAATCTATCTCACCTTGCTAACTGACGTGTTTTATGGTCACTGAGTTGTTTCAGTTTAGGCTTAATTTCAATATCATACTACCCACTTACTTTACTTATGTTCTTCGTCTTATGATGTAAATGTAATGATAGTAGTAAAATTGTGTTTATTTACTACTGTAGAACTGATTTTTTAATATTTATCTACTCAATTCAGCTTACTGTTCTATATATATTGTCTATAAAATTTGTGAGTGAAGTTGCGCCAGTAACTACATCTTTGTCATTTTACCAGAAATAATTAATCTTTAAGGAAAAAAAATCCCACCGGAATTCAGATCCAAATTATATATATTTGTGATCCTTTACATGACATTTGTGTACGTGGGTGACGAAAGTGGGACGTCCAGTCAGTAAAACTCTAGAATGTTAACCCTTATAACACAACGTCTCTGATCGCTTGTTTATAAACATTGCCACACCTGCCCACCACCACAGGTAGGAGACCCAGATTCTCAAAGATTCGTACGTTAAAATATTTTTCCCTTTAACTAATAAAGCAAGTTAGCATCTAGCTATGGTGTTATTTATATGCAGAGGAAACTTTTTAGCTGTTCTGTGTCATGGCTTAAGTGAGAATTTGACATACGATTGCGCAAAAAAATCAGGTGAAAACATGAAAGGAGTTTACGATCATTTACGAATTAGGGTTGGCTGGATACCGGAAGGAATGCGAGGGGAATGCAGGTATACACAGTGTGGGAGTTGGGGAGAGAGAGGAGAGCAGCTTGTGGTCCGATATTGTTGAGAGAGAGAGGGAGAGAGAATAGTGAATGTAACTTAGAGAGTGTGCTAACAAACATTTACAACAATTGGACGACTTAGCTGGGTCCACCCCCACCCCCCTCCCCCTTCCCCACCTCCAGAAACATACAAATCATGCAATTAATAATCGGTGGATAGCCAAAGTGTAAAGTAAACGCTTACCCCAGAACACGTCAGCTTGGATAAATAAATATATAAAAAATATTTTACTTCTGTTTCTAAGACTCATCCATGCTTCGTTTCGTGGTTTCGGATTCATGAGAATGCCAACAGAGGCCTGGAACAAGACTCGACCTAGCAGTGCTGTCTGTGCTTTGTTCCGGTAAGGACGCACACGGAGGCTTTTAGATAAGCAAATAGCCGGTGAAGAGACTGAAATTAACGAGGTCTGCAAAGTATCGTAAAGTGTTCGTCAGTGTAGTAAAGTGTTTGTAAGTGTCATGGAGTGTTTACAAGTGTTACAAGGTGTTTAAAAGTGTCGTAAAGTAGTTATAAGTGTCTTAAAGTGTTTGTGTTATGAAGTTTTATAAGTAATATGACGTGTTTGTGTCATGAAGACTTATAAGTGTCACAAAGTAATTGTGGGCGCCAAGAATACCCGTACGTTCATAAAAATAGTATGAAGTGTCGTAAAGCGACAAAGTTTTAGAGTGCCATAAAGTGATACGTTATGTCACAATAATTCATGTAATATCCGAAAGTCTTATAAAGTGCTTTTAAGTTCCAATAGGTCTGATAAAGTACCATTAAGCCTAATAAGTGTCATATAATGTCATAAGATGTTGTGCACAGTGAAAAAGTGCTATGAAGTGTCAGAGGTGTCATGAAGTGTCCTAAAGTGTCATGAAGTCTCTTTAAGTGTCGACGGTGTCCTAAAATGTCAGTGACCTTAAGTGTTCTAAAGTGCCGTAAAAAGCCATATAGTTTCAAAGTATCATAAAGTGGCATAATGTGTCAATAAGTCTCTAATAGTTATAAAGTGTACAAGCAACATGCGATAGTGTCATGCGGTGTCGAAAAGTGTCACAAGGTACTGTGGAGTCTCTCAAAGTGTCGCAAAGTGCTATTAATGTCGTAAAGTGTCAATACAGTGCCATTAATGTTTTAAAGTTTCGCAGTGTCATTAATGTTGAAAAGTGTTGCAAAGTATCTTGAACAATCACAAGGTATAAAGTGTGTCACGAAGTGCAGCAAGGTGTCATTAAGTGCTGTGAGGTGTCATAAAAGTGTCAACACGGTGCCAGCAGGTGACCCTGGCCAGGGCTTCTGCGACCACCAGCACAAGGTAACTACTACTGTTGTGTTCTTGATATATTGAACAAGTTCTCTTAGTCATCCATTTGGTATAAACTAATGCTTAAGATCATTGGTTCTGCCTTAATTGTCCTGTAAGTTAGGTGTGATTAATCATATACCTGTAGATGTTTGTGTGTGATAAACGGCAGGTAATCTAATCTGATTTTTTTCTTGTCCTTTTCCAGGTAAGTGTGAGTTAAAGCAGCTCTTCGAGGGATATTAACACACTATGTCTCAGATACGTCCACGTTATCATATTCATTGATCATCGTTTTATCCATCAGCTAAGTATGGAGTCCTTCGGATCCCACAGCAGTTTTAAAGGAACGTTACGCTTTTCCCCTCCATCTTTGAGGACGTCGGTGTCCCTCCCTTATCAAAGAGTTAACTCTGAAGCAAAATTACTTCTCACGTCGTGTTGGGAACAGGCGAAACAACTCACCAGAGCAGGTGGTCAGGTGTTCAAATGTTAACCTTTAGGAGGTGCGGGACAAAAGCGTTGGGCAGAGCAAAATATCACGTATGCTCCACTGAACGCTATAGCCACTAGCCCGCCTGCTGTGATGCGCTGATACATACTATGGAAATTCATATATACAAGGATTAAGCCTTTGTGTAGGACACATGTACAACATGTGTTTGAAAAATGGACTCTGTAGACAACTACAGTATGTAGTAGCCATTCAACTCCCTCTGAGGACAGGTCGTGATGAATAGTTGTATTATATGTGAATTTTTGTTCCATCAGCATTCATGTACCGTACAGTATTGCAAAACTAGAGTAACTTCCATTGAGTGCAAATTTTTCTACAACGAGGGGCAACGTAAGGTATAACATAAATGAGTAACAAGGATCAATATATGAGCCTTCACTAACGAGCATGCTCTGTGTGCTGCTTCAACTGTATTCATTAAACTGTACATTGATAATTTCAAACCAGCTTTAACCCTCCAGGTCCCCAATTCTTAAACTGTCATACATGCTTATATTACACCCTCAGTCAACCAGTTAGCTGTTATTATGTTCCTAGTTACAGAAAAAAAAGTAATGTAAGAAGAATCTTTGAAAATCCGGACCCCATCACGGCAGTTGATGTACTGTTAATTAAAAATAAACTGAAATATAATTCAAAAACTCTATATAACGGATAATAACGTTTTCGTCGTTCCGATTGCTGATAACACAAAGTTGAAAAACAATGACAACAGTGTGATGCAGAAGGAAAATGATACACTTCAAGTTATGGAGATTGGAGACATGAGTGCCACCTGGCTCACACAACTATTAATAGTGCCATCTATGTTTCATCATGGTAACCTAGACCATTCAACAGGATATTCTTCTCTACACGCTTGAGGCAGTAAATGAAGCTTATTACAGTCAACCAATCCACAAATATCTTCCAAATAATTCAATATTTAGCATAATTTTTATTGAGAATATTATTTGAATAAAATAACCATGGGCATCTTAGTGAGGAGTGAGGCGTCTTGATGGTGCCCCAGCCTCTCTGTTTTGTTTACATGTCGAGAGTGAGAGGTGATCTGAAAGTGAAATAATACAGACTTTTTCATATTGTCGTCATTACAGAGGTTTGTTTATCGTATTTACTTGGAGCATAATTGTCAGCTAGGAAATCGGTTAATGTATTTTAGAATTTCAGGCTTAAATGAGCTTGACAAGACCAGTATGATTGGTGAATTCTCTGATTAACTGAGGTGATGCTCAAGAACCTGCTGCCTCAAGGACTTGGTTTATACGACATTATGAGGTCAAAAACATATTTACCGAGTGTCATTATTTTGTTCACACATTATGACTAAAGGTCCCCTGGAACTGTGCTGTGAAAAGGGATAGACTTAAGTAATGGCTGTTGAAACGAACCTGTATGCCAATGACAGTAGATTATTCAGGCGATACTGTTTACTCCTGACATATTATAACCATAATTACTCTAATACTGTAATCTTATCTTACCGAATCTGTGTTAACCTCTCTTTGTTATCATTCATGAAATCTCATGAAAATGTAAGTGTGGTTCCCAGCCTTGAATCATTAGTGTTTATGATCAGGCTAACTGAATCCCTATCACATCCATGTGTGTCAGTTGATCATTTGGGTAAATTTTTACTTTAGGACATGAGTCCCGTGGGGTTGACCAAAATGTTTTTCCAGTGTATTTTGGTGTTTTAAACGAATCTGACCTTCATTTTTTGGCGGAAATGGGGGAGAGCCTGGGAAATCAAAGTTTTTGGGTGGGGGAGAAAACGAAAACGAGTCCTCTATCCTAACCTAACCCGTAGCTGGGGGCTCTGCCCCCGGACCCCCGCTAGGCATATCTTAAACTAACCTTAATATTTCAGTAGTTTAGGGGCGCGCCATGTCAAAAGTATAATATCTTGGTTAGAAGTGGAAGGACCAGTGATACGTAAGAATTGGGTAGAATGATCGTCTTTTTCGTAAAACTCGGCAATAACTTTAAGATAATCGTAGGAGCACAAATGACAACCAACCTTCACCACGGCCATTGTGAGACTGGTCAATGAAATTAAAATCATGCCCAGGCTGCGTCCTTTGAAAATAATCAAATGTGATTGGTCGAAAAAAATTTGCGTGATGATATCGATACATCATTGGTCACGACTGGATGACGTCAGTCAATATTGCGCATGCGTGATGCTCTGATAACATCTCATCACAGATGAAGACTGAAAACTATTTAAAGTCAATTCAATTCAATTGTGTTGCTATTATCCATTTCCGCCTGGTATATACCCTGTACAGTATATATGGGGTTCAAAATGCTCAGAATAGGGAGATCTAAATGTTTATAACTTTTGGGTGTGCTATGTCTTAAAGTCAAATAATGCCCTCATTTGGTACAATTATACTGGGTACCGTAGTAATTCGGTTTAGTACATGGCCTGGACTTCAGGATGAAAATAGGTACTTATATAAAATTTATATCTGAATCAATTTTCTTTTATGGTACTTCTTGTGCAAATGAGCGGTTATGGGGATATACCCCTCCTCCGTCTAACAACTTTGAAGTTCACAAAAGTGTCTTTGAATTAGTGGGATATTGTGGGGTAAAAGAGGGCATGTGGGGTACTACTGCACCATAAAAACCTAATCTAATATAACACCATGTTCCTATCCAGGGGGCTTCTTCCCACATACAAGTGCATCACAAGTTAAAATAAAACATATAAGAGATTTTGTATTACATCTGCTGGATCATCTACCTGCTTCATAAGTCACCCAAGAAACACAGATGATTTTGCAGCCCATTCTTCATTACAGGACATTTTACTTCTTTTTATATTAAATTTACTTCAAGCACAGAGAGTTCTGTCTCTAAAATTTTTTAATTGTTATTGGACTAGTGTATTACTAACCTTGTTACGCATTTAAAGACCTCCTATGTTAAAGCACAGTAATAACAACAGCAGCATGGTATGGTAGTTAACCCTCTCGTGGTCTTTAGAGCAAATTTCGGTGCTAAAGGTGGCGTCACACTGGCATTCTTTCGTAAATTTTTTTGTCAACTTTCAGAAAATCATTAATTTTTTTGTTGTGCACCATCACACATGCATTTAGAACCAACTTACCAGTTTCCCTCATTCGACAACTGTCAACAAATAAGATGGATCCAACTGACGAAGAATGCACAACAATTCTATACTTTGTCATGGCTGTTTTCCAACATTTACAAGCTAAAAAGTGTAAAAGGTGTGCTTGTCCATACTTGGGAAATTATTTTATTTGTTGGCTCCATCATGCTGTTGTTATTCCCGCGTGGTCAAAATGTAAACAACAAATGACATTTTTTTACCTTCTTAAAATCACAAAATTAAACATAATAATGAGTAATGTTGGGAAGAAGAGTAATAATTACAGCTCTTCCCCGACTTACGACCTACTCGACTTACGACCTGCCTCGATCGTACCAAAATTTTGTCAAATTACGTATTTTTGAGTTCCAACGTCAGTACACAGACAAAATTTTCGTTTGTAATTCACTTTAAATTGGCTGGCAAGCTTAAAAGTGAGAGTTTTGTGGTGCTGAGAAGAAAAAGAGACACCCTTTTTAGATTTTCTATGTATTATTTAAGCATTTTCGACTTACGACCATTTCGACTTACAACCTGGATTTGGGTCCCTAACCCCTTCGTAAGTCGGGGAGGAGCTGTACTTCAAAATAATTTCAGCTTTATATTTTAAGTCAAAAGTACAGTAGTTTATTTTTTATAACTCTGTAGTATCAATTATAGATCTTGAATTGAGTCCGGTAAGTTGTCATTTGAGCCGTCAGTGCAAATGGTCTGCTCCGTTTGACAAAAAGTCAATGACAACGTCGATGATTTGTGAAAAAATCGACGATTAATGGAAAAGTTGACAAAAGAAATCTACTGTGACACCATCTTAAGCGCTCCCGTGCTGGTTGTGACTCCACCCACTCAGCCATATCTCACACTGAGAGCACTCCTCCCGCAAGCAGAAATGCAGGAACAGTGGACCGGCACTATGAACCACCTAAGTTCCTGGGTTGGCAGAATTGTCTATTAAGGGTGCAATTTGGGTCTGATTCGCTCTACCCAGTTTTTATAAAAATGGAAAAACTTGGGTCGAAAGACTGCGAGGGGGTGAGATTTTTAACCATCACCAGAAGTACCAGAGGGTTAATGAGCTTGTTTGGGTTAACTGACAATTTTCACCAAAAATGGAGTCAAGAAAGTAACCAATTTAGGCTATTGTGTGATAGAAGTTGGTCAATAGACTCACGTATATTCTGTAATTTTTAGGTAGATGATGCCATCTATTGGGTGTATATTATTAATTCTGTTAAAGATTAGCTACCCAGCTTTTTTTTATACGGTATCCTGCAGTTCTTATTTGTTATTTCATAATATGTAGCTACGCAACTTAGTGTTGGAACACAAAAATTTGCTAAACTGTACAGAAAAACCTCATTAAGGCAGGCCTCGCTAAGGCGGATATTGCTTAAGCCGGACAAAATTATTTGCCCAAAATAATTAAAAAATTTAAATAATTCAAAAATAAAAAAAAGGTAGGATAAAATTTGTCCTCAGATGACATGTCCGCCTTGAATCAACAGGTCCCTGAGAGTTATCATTTGTTGTTTGTGGGAATATTATTTCATTCACTCTAGTAATGATACAATGTTTCTTATTATGTTATCATAGGTAAATGCTTGGTTTATATAATTTGTTTATCACTGTGCCCATCACCGTTTTCAAATTAGACTACAAGATACTGTATGTATTTATCCCATACGTATTTTGATCGTACGCCTGGCAATGGGAGCCTGGGAGCGAATGAGTGACCGCTAGTTAGAGCGCCGTGTCCAGTTGTAACTCTCGTCCCTCCCTGCCATATTTCACTGGATTTAATGTTGTTATTAGTGTTTACTGATATAATAACACTTAATAATGACATACGTAAAGGGAATAGACATTTCTTTGCACACGAGTTAGCTGGCTCAGTGAAGGATGGGAAGACGGTCGCAAAGTGTAGTGGGGGGGGCGTTGCTAGAGAATCGGTGTCCCAACTAATCATTATTTAGCGTTTTTATACATTTAGTACATTCACCGTAGGCTGAAGTAGCATTCATATTTTTTTGCATTATTATTGAAAATTAACCAATAACAATGACCGTTAAGAAAGTGTTTGGTAAGAGTAAGTGCACAGTAATATGTGCACTGTACATTACGTTTTTAATTAATTTTTATTAAAAAACATGTATTTCTTAAATAAAAATTGGATACATTGGTGTTATACTCGTTTTTTTTTTTTAATGGTGATCTTTTCAGAAAAATTAACTCAGGTGGACAAACTTTTATCCCAGAAACCCCTTCCCGCTAATTAGTTTGGCTTAGCAAGGTTTTGCTGTACTTTTGTATTTTGTTAAATTTGGTAATATTGACCTGTTTTTGCCTTATCTTCTTTATGGGTTTTTCAACAAAACTTCAGGGGAAAAATTACAGTGATGACTGTCTAGAGAGTTGTCAAAATCCTTCATGAAAGTTTAGCACAGTACTGTACTGTATTTTAATTTCTTTTAGATACTGGTGATCTCTCAGTTATAAAGTTGGGTCACATGTTTTTTCTTAATATGATTAAGACATCGTAACCTAAAGCTAAGCTTAAAGCTGAGGGGCTCCACTTCCAATTCTTAAAAGATTCAAATTTTTAATTTCTGGAATAATTTACTGTAGCTGAAATTTGATAATCCCAAAATATATAATTTTAAGTACTGTACATTGCAGTGTAGTACTGTATGTTGGTTTTAGTTTAATTTTGTCTTATAAGTTGGCCAGGTCCAGTGCGGGAAGTCCTGAGATGCTTATGTCAATCCCTCAACATTTTCCGAAGCTGTGAAAAAATATGGAAAAAGCAAAAGTTTTTTGTAACCAAATTTTTTTACAAAAAATCAGAACCTGGAACAATGTTTTATTTTTCAATAACTCGATCTTTGTAAATTTGAGAGTGCCTGTACTATGTAATTAATGAGGAATATATACCCATCTTTTATTCATGTACAGATTACCATTTATTGTACACTTTGCAGGAGAGTTGATGTAACCCACCACATCTAGTACTGTACAAGTGATTTGGTTAGACACAAAAGGCACTTCCTTTTAATTGATGTCCCACAACTTCTTTGTATGTGGATATCTTGTTCAGATAAGGCCAATGGGAATTGTTTTGGGCCATGCTGCTGACGATACAGATGACAAAATGAATACTGTACAGCTATCTCTTCACACTGGCTGGTAACACAGTGCACACTCACCGAGTTCTGCTTGCCTGGGAACACATCACATTCATTACTGATACACCCAGTAGGCTATAAAGTAACAAGGTACAGTACAGTAATGAGAGGCAAAATAAGAAGTATGGAAATAAAGTAAAGAGTACCCGTAATTATCTGAATTGTTACTCAAGTAAGAGTACCGCAAAGAAAAGTTACTTTAAGTCCAGTATACAGTATTTAAAAAAGGTCATTTGTGCTCATTAATTAAATAAATTTACTGTACTTTGTTAATGTTCACCTCATGTCCACCTCTGATAATCGTGGACTGTTCATTACTCCAATCAGCAAGCTGCTGGTTAAGTCATAAAAAGAGATTATAGCTATGTGTTATGTCACACAACTATCATAAGATTTTTATTTTTATTTTTATTTTTTTTACGGGGAATATCTCACCCGGGCACAGGTCATCGACCCGCATAGGGGCCTAGGGGGCGAAAAAATAAGACTAAAAAAAAAGAAAAATAGAAAATGAAAAGGTTGTAATGTATTAATATACACCGCGAAGATGCCGGAAAACCAGGTTTTTAAAGTGAGACATTGTATGAGTGTGGAAACACAGAAGAAGGCAGAGCATTCCACAGTTTGGCTGTGTGAGGAAAGAAGGATGTACTATAATGGGTTATTCTAGTGTGACCGACATCCACAGAGAAATGGTGGGCACCTCTGGCAAGATGTGTGTTACTAGCCCACGGCCTTGCCGGCAGTACGCAGGATGCCAAATCCACCAAACATGGGGCATACTGTACATTGTACAAGTTCAATAATCCAGCACACCGGGGTAAAGGGGGGTGCCGAACCATCAGATATGCCTGATTATTGGATGTTACTTCTAGTCACAACCTCAGGATACTTTATTTTCACTTTTTTTATGTGACATACTGCAGTACTGTACAGTACAGTATAGTTTTGTACATACAGTATTGTAAAGACAAATAAATGATACAGTAAGCAAAGGTAAAGAATATAATAAAATATAATACTGTAATTATGTAATTTATTGTTCAGTAAAAGTCAACAATCTTATAATGATGATTTCTTAGGGTACTGTTACTACTGTACAGTAAAATTGTATCACAGCTTTTTCGTGCTGGACAATCAGGCTAATGGACTATAGAGTTTGGAATTTCTGTTCAGTTCGCAATTTCTTTCAGTAAGGAGCACTATGGAAGACGATGATGATATAAGACTACTTCTAGAGTGGACAGACCACACACAAGTTCTTAGAAGGGTCATGTCAACTTTGCGTCATAAGGTGCAGTATTATTTTTATCTCTCTTTTTTGTAGTGAGCTTTTATGATTTGCTATACAGTATACTGTAAACTGTATACAGTACAGGTATACAGTATATATACTGTATATTTTTTTAATTATATAAATATGCATATAAGAATACTGTATTACTGCATGATACCCCGAGGCAAGACCACTTTTGGGGAAATTTTCTTCCCCAGATTGATTTATTTGTTCATATTTTAGTGATTTTTCTTCCAAATTGCTCCCTTTAAAGTAAAATTGATGCACTTGCCATTGTCACACAGTGCATCTTAAATCATTATCATCATAATCAAAGTTAACCAAAATATTACATTATTTTCTATAGATTATTTTTTTGCAGTGTTTATTGTAATACAGCAATTTCTCCACTTATGTGTAGTCATGCAGTCATACCAGGAACTTATCCCCCTTTTCCCATTGAACCAGAGTTTCTACATTTACAGTTTCTTCATTTGTGGGGGTTTTCAAGAATCTAACCCCTGGAAATATTGATGATCTACTGCACAGTATATATTGCACTCAAAGTTATACAACAGCTGTACTGTATTTGATTTAGATTTATTAATGTATATACCATATATTGTATATTTTAATTTTATATCTAAAAAACCCTTACATGACCACAATTTAATTGCAGGAACTGTTTGCTGATGTTACATTGATTTGTGGTGAGAAACGTTATGCTGTTCACAAGTTTGTCCTATGCACTAGTAGTCCATACTTTGAAAAGCTGCTTGAGTGCACACCATGTGACAATCCAGTGTTGGTCCTCACAGAGACCCCACCTGAGACGGTAGAGGTGTTACTTGACTTTATGTACCTTGGCCAGGCAGATCTAAGTTCTGATAATCTGGATCGACTTCTTGATCTTGCCCATGAGTTCAAAATTAGAGGACTGATAAACCCAAAGGATGATCTAGAAAGACAAGTATGTAGTTTAATGATTTTTTATTTAAATATTTATAGTTTATTATATCCTTAATAGTTTTAACTACAGTATATGAATTTTTCATATTTTGTAATAAAATCAAGTTAAAAACTGGCTGTTTCTAAACTGTAGCACAAGTGTCTTTAGTAATGTACAGTATGTGTTGTGATATAATGCTCTTGACTCCTAAACTAAGAGATGCAGTTATGCAGTATTACTGTAGCCAGGCTTGGTTGGTATGGTGGGTTCACTATTGTGTTAAGCCTTGGATTCAGTTATGGGTGTGGCTTCCCACTTTATGAATTTTGTGCAAATTCATAATATCTTTATACAGGTTGTACCTCTCTAGTCCGGCATTCTGTGGTCCGGAAACTCCCGTGGTCCGGAACGATTTTAGTTTGTCCAATAGGTAGATAGGCAGCTCTTTTTTTTTTTTTTTTTTATCTGAATTATTATTATTATTATTATTATTACAGGAGTATTAAATTTTTGCCCCTCAGGCCCCAATGTGGGTCAGTGACCTAAGCCCGGGTGGGCTAATCCCCGTAAAAAAAAACAACAAAAAGCCGCGGGAAATTAAGGTTTGTTTACATCCGGCAGTTCGGCTGCTCTCTCTCTCTCTCTGCTTGTCTATACAGAGTACAACATTTAACCCTTCAATATATATGAGCAGTAAATAAGTGTTGCTTTCATATTCTTATGTAGAGTAATGACGATATATTTTCACATGTGCGCACTTACATACGAGCAGTCTCACTTTTTTTTTTACCATTAATGGTTAGCTACTTATATTGTTCCATTTATTAACATTAAATAACATTACAGGTACTTCAAGCAACCATATTCATTTTTTACATTAATTTTACTACAGCTAAACTCAGGGTCTTATTTTCTTCAGTTTTATATGTAGAACCAATCAGTCACTGGTTTCGTAAGCTTTAACATAAACAATGCCGGCAGCCGTCTCGTCTCCTCTAATATTCCACGTATTATTAATAAATTGTATTGTTAATTTTGCACACACGTACATTAATTCAATAAAAACAAATTCAGAAACATTAATTAAAATATATATGAACAGTAAATAAGTGTTGCTTTCATATTCTTATGTAAAGTAATGACGATATGTTTTCACGTGTGCGCATGCGCACTTACATATGCGATCTCTCTTTTTCTTTACCATTATCGTTAGCTACTTCTATTGTTCCATTTATTAACATTAAATAACATTACTTAAAACAACCATATTAATTTTACTACAGCTACAACCAAGGTCTTATTTTCTTCAGTATTATATGTAGAACCAGTCAGTCACTGGTTTTGTAATCAACGAAAACAATGCTGTCTCATTTCCTCATGTGTTTTAATTTTCTACGTATTATTAATGAATTGTATTGCTCATTTTGCACGCATAAACATTAATTCAATAAAAAAGACATTCAGTAATAAACAATAATGAATCTTTTGTACATAAGAGAAATGACGCTGTTTACAAGATTATGCACGTCGTCTGCACGTTGGCGGGCCGTTCAAACCCGTCGAAATTCAAGTTTCCGCCGTCAAAATTTTTATTTATTTATTTTTTTGTGTGTTCCAATAAAATACGTTAAGAATTAAAAACTCGCGAAATTTGAGAAGCTACTATACGACATTTAACCCTTCAATATGTCTTCAAAGAGACCATGACGCAGAGAAAGTGGTGCTAGTGCTTCCAAGCATAAGCACAAGTCACTATCTATCCAGGAAAAGGGTGAATTTCCATGGTCCGGCACCGGTCAGGTCCCGAGGTTGCCGGACTAGAGAGGTACAACCTGTACTATATATTATAAAATTTATATACTGTACAGGTAGTTGGCTCCAGTAATGATTTTAATATACTGTACAGTATTCTCTTTGTAATGAAGATGGTGACGATTCATACTGAATTTAGAGAACAGCCTTATCTATGTGCATCAGTTGTGGGAGTTTCCATTTCCTACACTCACCTCTCTGCACTCTCATTTCACATCTTGTTTTATTCATAAAATTAGACAGTAACTGTGTTGAAATGAATTCCCTAATACACATGCACTGGACCTTTTTCTTGTATGTATGAAGTGTCAAAATTTTCTAAGAGTCCTCTTCATATTTGTAAGGTGAGTGGTGACCCCATGAATGTCATACACCTGTAAAGTATTTATAAGTTTTAATTTCTTTTTTGTTTAGTTGTACACATTAATCCCAGAACATTTCAGTTTTTATCCCCATAGTATCTAAGTTATGCTCAAATTGCTTGACAATTGTGAACACTTTGCTAACTTGTAATATATTTGTGTACCGTATATACAAAATTTCCCCCATCCATGTTTGCTATTAGGATGTGTGCCAGATTTTCTTCCTGGCAATTGGAAAAAAAGAAATAGGGCTTTTCAGAATTGAGTATTAAATAGAAATTATATCCGCAGGTGAAGAAAGAGGAAATGGAGGTGACTGATGATCCAGTGAAGGAAGAAACTATAGATGAGACAACAGTATTGGATGTTCCAGAAAACCCTCCACCCTCACAGGTCGGTTTATTTATTGGTCACATAATTTTTATACCATGATGTAACCCCTTGTGTACCATGATCTAGCTCCTTGTGTACCATGATGTAACCCCTTGTGTACCGTACCATGATCTAACCCTTGTGTACCATGATCTAGCTCCTTGTGTACCATGATATCACCCTTGCATACCATGATCTAGCTCCTTGTGTACCGTGATCTAACTCCTTGTGTGAAGATGTGATGAATATGCTGGTAATTCCCACTAGTTAACACCACACATTTGGGTATGCTACTGAGAACTATATGAGAGAGCTGATCTTGTCCCTGTGTAACAACTGTGGGTCTTATTAAAAATTTGGACTGTGTTCAAATTTTTTTAAACTTGCATTAAAGATACAGTTTTTCGTGCTGATTTTAAATGTGAAACTCACTGTTTTGCGGAAATGTTTTATTTGTGACTTACAGGTCTATGAATCAGAAGTGCTGGCCAATCATGCTTAACATAAGCTCGTACAAATTTTGCCCTTTGTGATGCTGGCGCCACATAAACTCACACAGGTACCCATCCAACATTTGGCGATGGGTACCGGCTTGTTTGTTAGGTTGGGTAAAAAACAGACACTGTTACCGCAAAGAAATGCCAATAAAATGTAAAATATTTATTCCCACAAAAAATTAGTTGCATACTTAGAATTACCATAAATAACTGTACTAGTGACAAATATTTAAAAAAAAATTATGACAGTCCAATTTGTTTATAAGATCCACAACTGCTATATAGCTTGTTGAGATAATCTACTACACAGGCATCCCGTCATCCTGTCACAAAGCACTAGAGTAAATATGTCAATAATGAATAAAACTATATTCATAATAAGTCACTGTGACACACACACACACACACAAAGGACCCACGTCCTGAGAAGGGAACACACAATTTGTCTCAACTACATCCAGCATTCTACTGGAATGGAGGTGGCATAAGAGTGTTGACTTAGGGCATCATGATGTATTGGGGTGTGTCTGGAACTTTCAAGAAAGAACACTACAGGAAGTAATGGTACATAACCTGCATTTTCATCCTTATGGATTATGTGTACCAAATCTGGAGGATCTATTTCAAGAGGCTTGATCTACAATTGTCACCTAGTGACCTAAACCTTCAGATTTTGCTTACGTTTTTTATGTTCATAACATATGGTCTTAAGTTATTAATTTGTTTGTTTTCTCCACAGGGCTATCAAGAGAAGAGGACTGATGAGAATGGTAAAGTTTTGGATAAAACTAATTTGATAGAAATAGGGAGTGGAAGAACTACTAACATTTATGTATGTACAGAGTGTAATAAGGTGTTTAAGAGACCAGACCTTCTAGAAATGCATAAGTTGAGCCATATTGAAGCAAAACTCTTATCCTGTCCTGAGTGCCCATACAGGAGTCTTAGTCAAGCCAAATTGAATATTCATATCGTACAACATTGTAAAGCAAGGCCATATGCTTGTCCTTACTGCTCAGCTCGCCATTTGTATGAAAAACAACATGTCACACACCAGAGGAAAGCTCATCCCAAAAAGAAGGTTATTATTGATGTTCCCCCAATAAGAAGATCACGGGATGCTCATAAAATGAAAAATCGACTCAGTTATGAAAGTATCACATCATCACCACCACCATCACCACCAGTGAACAATAGCAAACCTTCAGAAACTGACATGTCACCATTACCTGCATCAGAGACCAAGAGAAGCAGCCATATAAGCCCTTCACCATCACCAACAGCAAAGGTTCTTAACAGTCCAAAATCCAGTGCTTCCTCATCACCTCCATCAAAAGTTCCTGAATTCACCATCATGTCACCGTCACCACCACCACCAGACTGGCCAAGACATACAAGATCCAATTCTTCATCACCTCCATTAAAAGTTCGTATAGTCAGAAGGGGGAACATGTCACCAACACCTCCACCTCCACCAAAGAATCCCAAAAAATCTAGTTCCAGGGGCTCATCATCATCACCATCACCAAGAAAAGTTCGAAGAAGCAGTAGGGTGGTCACATCCCCATCACCTCAACTGAACCTGCCAAAGGATTATCGATCTAGCTCGTCTTCCTCACCACCATCAAAAATCAGGCGAGTGAAAAGGTTGAGCATATCACCTTCCCCACCATTAGAGTTCTCAAGGAGTTCTAGCTCATGTTCTTCCTATGCATCTAAAACTCCTGAGTACAGTCCTTCACCCTCACCACCACCACCCAAGGTTTTAAGAAGCTCAAGAACTAATACTCTGACTGGATCCTTGAGACGTAAATCTCGAGAGAAGTGATAAGTACTGTACACTATAGAGAAAGTGGTGATTGAAAGAGCATATTTTCGTAAGTTTATTAATTAATGTTCTTTTTTATGATCTTTTTTTTATCTCATACAAACAATACCTAGTTCATCACATAAGAGAATTTAATGTTCAGTTTCCAAGAGCTCAAATTCAATATCAACTAGTCATAATTAAGTTTGGTGAGAATAGGATATACAGTACAGTACTGTCCTGTATATAATAATTTTTATCAACATTTACAGTTTGCATATACCTGTACAGTACAGTATAAAAAATAATCTTGATTTTTTTTTTTTTTTTTGGGGTTATATTTCTCATCCAGGCTTCTAGTTCTCAAGTGAAGTAATTTTAAGTAAAGATGATAAAAGGTGTAAATAGGCACTGTGCAGTATACAGTATATACTGTACCTGTCCAGTACTTAGTTTACATGATTTAAACTTTTTATAGGTATTGTTACAATTTACAGTAAGAAGTATATATTATTAAGTAGAGCTTTGGAGCATCACCTTCCAGTTGTCAGGCCTTGCACCATAAACTGGTTCTAACTTGAAATACAGAAACTTTGATTTTCAAGGATATTTGTAGGGCTGGCAGGAGTAGGATAGAGATCTTATATTTTGGAGACAAGAGCTTGAGTTTTATGGACATGAAACTTTTGGGTACTGCCAGCTGATGTTTCTTATTGATGGTTCATTTTGTGTTACAGTACCTGTGTCATCTTCCGTCTTCACTGTGCTTTTCTACTAAAATATTTTAGATAAAGTTTCAGATAACATAGCAGGTATGTAATTTTGCCAGGAGATGGTCTGAATTTGCATATATTGTATGTATGGTAATTATAGCCTATTTAAAGACTACCTGGTAACAGTAAATTAAATTGCACATTTCCTAGGGAATCTCGCTCTCTCTCTCTCATTTGTTTTGGGTATGTCATTGTATTTGTAATGCACCAAAAGCTTAAGTTGATGAAAATATTACTTTGTGTATGTCTGAGTTTGAGATAAATCTGTCTGGTCCACTTAGATTTGAGCACATTTACCTGGTGTATAAAGGAAATTAATTATGGTGATCTGAAAGTGCTTGATAAAGTAAATTAGTCACAATAATTATCACAATATTAACTTATATTTAATTAAATAGCTTCTTTCCTGTTTCAACTCAGACAGTGGGGAACCTGGCTTCAAATCCTTTGTCAAGTCATACTTTAGGTTTCTTATGCCTTTCTACTTATATCTTTTTCATTTATTATTTCTCTCCTGCTCTGGGAGGCCAAGTGTTAATACCATACCAACTGATTATTTTCTGTTATGGATTAATTTACTGTATCCTCTGTAGTTCTTATGTCTATTCCATTTATTTACATTTCTTTTTGTGGTTTGTCTGGTCTTAGCACACTGCTTGTGAAAGGCTGCAAGTTTGTGCACTCTTTGTTTTCATATCAGATAAACTATTATAATCACAATTTCTTAGTTTATTTTATTTTTTTCATTCAGCTAACAATTTATGTTAGGCAACAAGCCACCAGGGAAATACCTATTAATTCTTGGGGGTGTTTTGAGGATATCAATGACATACTCAATGTACCATGCGAATAAATTTCTAATTGCAATACAGTAATCAGTTTTGTTTGCATACAGATGCTGGTGCTATGATTTTAATTTCAGTGTTTTTGTTGTCATTTCCTACTCTTGGAAGATTGTAGTTCCGGTCCTAACTATTGGTGCTCAAAACTTAAAAAAATAGTATAGATATGTACGTAAAGGTCATTCTTCCGAGTGTTTGATTCAGAGAAGTTGTTCTCCCTGTGTGTAACCTTCTCGTCTATTATTTGAACTAATTTCAGGTATAAAACTTTGCAAAGCATATTTGTCTAGTTAACCTCGGTGGAGTCTAGTCATAAGATTTCCTAATTGTGAGAGGTACAGTAGTGAGGAGATTGATGGTGAATAAGAATGATAGGTGACAGTGTACAGAGTTTTCACGACTAAACTTCGGGTCTTTGAGCATTTTTGTGAGGAATAAAACTTATTAATTACTTCTACATTTATACTTGCCTAGTGTTGGAACAAACATTTTATTTATTAATTTTTTTAGGTCGATATCTTAACTTAACTTAACTACCTGGTAGTTAAGCTATGTTAAACTAAAAAATATTAAAATATTAAAATTTTGTTTTGACATTGTAACACAGTACAGACTGTACATACAGTATTATGTAGAGGGGAAAAATAGTTCTGGATACACACATATGAAAAGGAAAAAGGGTTTACTTTATAAAGAAATGCTACATTACCCATAATTTTACTGTCTTGTCAATTATTACTTAATTATTTTGGATTTACAGTATGTTGATCCTTGTAGAATATAACAGTGTTTGTTGTTATTTATATGTAATCAAGCAACACAGTCTAAATTGTCTCTTGATTATATTTCTCAGTGCAATGATTTGTAAAGGATAATCAGTTTAATGTAATGTTTGATTTAATATTTTTTTATTTACTGGTATACAGGTATATATTTCAGTTATTGTTGGAGCATTATGTCCAGATCTTTATCCATTTCTATGACTAATTGATACTAACCAGAGTGGCCTCTTGATGGAGAAGATATATTCTATGTTATTATTAGTTTTATGAGGTGTGATGATTCAAAGTACAGTACAGTACTCTGTATGTACAATGTTTCTTCTCACTAAAGACTACTGTGAGAAGATTATTGTATTTCATTTTACAGTTCAACATTTCAAGCCCTAATTAAGTCTTTTTTATTTATGGCTAGTGGGTTAGAGATGTATTGAACTGTTTCTTATGTTAAATTTAATTAAGTGGAAATTACTGTTTATATATTTATCTTGATCAAGAAGTATACTGTATATATACTGTATGAACTTTATATTTGCTTTACAGTGCCTATGGATACATTTCGTATATGTTGTTTACGCTCTTGTGTCAAGTTGGACTCAATTGATTGCAATTTTTGTTCCTTAACAGTAAGAGAAGGGACAATACCTGCATTAGACATACAGTATTTAGCTAACTGCAAGGAGTCCCCACACATAGTTTTGAACTTTTGTTACATATTTTACATAACACTTGATAGTTTAGAGCTCTATAGTCAATGTTAAGGATTGTTATTTTTAAAGTAATTGGTATATTATTATGTTACAGAAAGCTTAACAGTCTTGGAGGTGAGATAACAGGCATTGCTTCTCTTGACATAATACGTCAGTGGCATATATTACAAACATGCAGAAAGACTTAAAAAAAGTTTTGTGAAGATATACTGATTACTGTATAATTTATTATATATGCAGCATAATTCTTGAAATTTGAACTAGAGTAATGGTTAGTCATTATCCATCTCAAATCATGAATTTTTTTGAGAAAATAGATTTTATTATTTGCTTACATTGTGTTTTAATGTGGCTAAGTTTACATTTTTATGTTATTTACATGTGAAGGAGCAATGATTTATGTTTTAAAAGAAAATTGTAACTGCTAGTTACATCAAAATAATTTAACCAAGTAATGGTGTTAATTTTTTGCTGAGTGCCATCAACCAAGCACTTCTTGTTAATTCCATAGCCATTTTTGAGTTTCAAGGGCAATAGAATGCCCCCCATCAATCCCCATTGCAACTATCCCCATTAAATTGAGTGGATTGGAAGCAAAGGTTACCTTCTAGAGAAGTGGTTCTTAACCTAAGGGCGTGTTGTTTTTGTCTTTCAAGGGGGCTGCTAAGGATTTAATATATTTCTGACTTAGAATATATATTCACACTGAAATAAACTCGAAATTAAAAAATTGGCACAGTGATGTAGGGCAGGGAAATTTTTTTTTTTAATCTCAATATTAATTTTGTGTGGTTTTGCCAGAGATGTCAATCTATTTTAGGGGTCCCCCACGAGGATAATATATATATTTTTTTCAATTTAAAGAAGATGTGATTCTGTACAAAGATAACTTAAAATGAAAAATAAGATGCAAAAACAGTGGCAGTGTTTGAACTCTTATCAGAGCTGCATTTCTGCTTGACTGAGGGACACCGTTACTATAATGTGTGGTTTTCCAGTTTATTTTACGCACTTCCAGAGTAGCTACAAATGTATATGGTGCTTAGTCAATTAAACCCCTGTTTGTATATTTGGATTTAGAAATTTGTTCTTAGGCTCTTTGGGGATCCAGGGGGGAGGGAGTGTCATGTATTCAAGGTTGATTGTTATTCTAGAGGCAATAGGTAAAATTAGGGCTTTATCTTCCTACTCAGCACTGTACTACCTTCGCACCGTCTTGATCTCTGCTATTTTTATTCTTAGTTCATCTCCATAAGTCACCCACAGAGAGCAGATGTCTCTCTCCATCTTTACCTTACTCATGAAGAACTAAATATCTTGTCCCAATATTGTGACAATGTCAGAAGTACAGAAGGTAGTGGGGGGTTAACTGTAGCTCTGCAAGTTATCATGGGGTAAGAATGAGATTTACAATATCTGTAGCCATATTATTTTGTAAGAGTTGTTAACATGAGTTTGGGGAGATGTGCATTAATGCCTGTATTCATGAGCAGTGGCGTCTCGTGGTAAAATAAAATGGATGGACTACAAGCTTCACACAACAGTAAGGTACACAATTTTGACCTTTTATTACAATATATTTGTTAGTTGTGTATTATTTTGCTATGTGTCTGAAGGAATCATACACCTGGCAGTGAGTGTCTGGAGGGGGGGGAAACTGCAGCTCCACTGTTCATGAGTGTCTATAGGATGGCAGTGGACTGGTACAGTTGCGGAAATGTGTTCCTACACCCCCTGGGGTAACCCATGTCTCCAAACACTAACGTCGCAGTGGTAGTAATACAAGTATCACTATTTATGAAAGAATGGGTATTGGTAGTGTAACGAACGGACATGATTGATGGATAGGTTTGCTATAGGTCACACAGGTTGGCCATTTTCAGACCCGGGTTACCACAGGGGGGATAGGAACACATTTCCGCAACTGTACCTCATTCCACATTTTTAGGTGGTTCGGATTTACTAAGGCTGGATGTGATCCCATGTAGGTTGATTCTGATGTGAGCCAGCAAATGGTTTTCAACATAATATACAATCCTTGTGGGTTTAATTCAGAACTACTACTAGCATTCCCTGTTCTGTTGCTTCCTGGGTAATTTTAGGCATTTACAGAACTTTTAATTTTCCTGGATAAATCATAAATAGACAATTCAGGGCTCTAATAATAAGTTTAGTTCTTTCAGTGATTAGACTTTCAATAGGGATGTCCCTAGGGTTCCTACCCGGTTTCTGCCAGATTAAATTTTTGAGGTATATTGTTAAATATTTTGGGCTGTACCAAGATTTCTATATGGTGTAGGTTAGATCTGATTGGGTGATAGTTAACCTGGGTCTAATGAGGGATAATTCTTTTTTTTTTCTCATTCTGAACTGACTTGCGTGGTATGGCCTTAGGTATTCTTACAGGTGGTTTCTCTTGATTAATTAGCAAAAAGACACATAACATCCATTTTCTCAGGGCCTCTGGATATTGATGGCTCAATATGTCTCTTTAAAGTTCCAGGAGAATACTGAAGAACTGCACCATAAAGGGGAGTTTACAAGTTAGTATTCTTTCACTTAACTCCTTTGTTGGGATGCACATTAGCCTAGTTCTTGGGGTTTATGATATTATCACCTCTTCCCAATTTTCTAGCTGGTTGTTGTTAATGAGAGCTGCCTGGTGAAGGATGTTTAGTTAGAAATGAAGTAGTGACTCTGAAATCCTTTTTCAGGTTAAAGCTGCAGTAATATGGCACAGATACCCTTCTTCCTTCCATGGATTTGTGAGTAGTCAGCTGGAAACTAAACCAAATTCGTGAATTGACCATGAAGTCAAGATGGGACCCATTGTTATGGAATGAAGAGTGCCTTAGCTAGGAAGACATAGTCTTAATTAGACCTCCTGCCATTAGATGGTATCTTTTGCTTCTAATTCACCCTTTTTAAGGCAGGTGGTTATAACAGGGAAGGATGGGTGATTGCAAGACCAGTCCCTAGCTGCTAAATGGGGTGGCCTATTGTCTTAGATCCCCCAAAATATCTAGCTGTCTGACTGGATTTATCCTCCCAAAAAAGGAAATTCAGAATTAAGTTCATTTTCTATGTATAGTTGTGAATATTATTTGAAATCTAGAATTCTATTTACAGGTATTTGATTAAATGTAATGTTCTTTGATGTTACTGTACTGAGAATTATTCCTAAACTTTTCCTGTTTACCTGTGTTATAATCGTTCTTTTGTTTTTTAAATCTGATTATTTTGAATAATTCAGATTTTGTTTGCTTTACATTGCATATATGTTCTTTTTGAATAACACATGACATCACTTGTATTGTGAACTACCACATGTACTTTATGTTCATATCTATCAATTAGTTCCATTGATTTTTACTTACATTGATTAAAAAACAACAACTGTAAAGTGTCTGCCAACTGAAAAATTTGGGACCAAGAGGCGTCCGTAAAATCGATATTAAGTCTACAAATAAGCTTTCACACCACCACACAAAAGTCATTGAGACAGATCCTTTACTGTATATTATTTACTGACTGGTACTCTAGTGGACTTTGAAAGTAATCTTCCACACTACTTTAGTAAGTTACAAAATGTTGATGTGATCTCTTTGATTTCTCATGAGATTCTAGTTCATTTGGTAGTACATTACAGCACACTCAGTTGTTAGTGAGAGCTTGAGGCTTGTGTTACAGTATGTTTATAGCCAATTCCTTTCAGATCTTTCAGCTTTCTTTCCTCAAGTTTTATAAGAAATGCAGAAATAATATTTTTTATTTGGAAATTATCTTATGTGAATATTTGCTTATCATTTATTTACACTAGAGCCACACTAATTTAAAGTACTGGCTAATTCATACAGTTTTCGTTTGGGTAAAATATCCGAAAATTTTGAATAGTTTTTGGCCAATTGTATGAATTATTAGAAGTTTGTATGAAATCTACCCATGTGGTCCAAGTGGTGAACAGTTTGGAACAGGCATTTTCCCTTTGTGTTGGCCTACTAGGGTACCAATTCATATACAGTACTGTATTGTATTTTGATCATATGTACTTTTCATATATGTATATACCTACCTGCTACCAATGCAAATGTTAGTTTTTCTTTTTGTTAATGTTCACTCTATTTAATTTCCAGTGATATATGATTACGGTCTATCCACTATCTATAATTTTTTTAGCAAAGATTGCAGTTTTATTGAATATTAACATGGAAACAAGTATAATTGCCTGAAATTTTTTCTAAGTTTAGGATATTTTGCCCACAAAAAATTTATGAATTAGCCGGTACGGTATACAGATACTCTAAATTAGTGGAGGCCGAATTAGTGAGGTTCTAGTGGATTGTCATTATGAGTAACCAGCTTTTTATGGCATTGAGCTAAGTCTTGGGTTTGGAGTACTGAATGATTCCACTTGAGGAATTACAGGGACTAGAGAACTAATTTGTAACTTTTTTGGTGAAAGATATAAGAATGCATATCACCACTGGGCTTAACTCATTAATGAAGATAATAGGTAAGAAGAGTTAGTGAAATAATGCAGCATAAACGGGCATGGAACAGAAAACGTAAATGTTTAAGAATAACCTTGCTCATTTAGATTAAAGGTACAACACACATAAAATATGATTGGAAACAGAGAAGGAAGTGTGAGTTTGTGTAGATAAGTGTTGAGAATAAGCAGGGAAAGGTGTGTGATGCTTAAAAGGCATAACTTAAGTATAATTGAGAGGTACTTTCTGCATACAAAATTTGCTATTGTGCAGTATGGGTAGTAGCATCTTAAAACTTCTGAATGATTTTAGTGCACAATTATGTGTTACAGTACTGTATATGAATTTGAAAGTACAGTACTGTATACCCTGTACTCATCATATTAGTTAGCCATTTTATGTATTTAAGCTGGACATCAAATGCATAAAATTTAACCATAAATTCTCTGCACTTCTACCATTACTATCGGCACCCTATATCTGTTCAAATCCAGTGTGTGGTCACCCAAGTGCAGTAGGGGCGGTTCATACAATGTTTTCTGTGTATCCTTATTGGTACATCTTACTATATGGCACCACAGAATACTGTACATTTCTTTCTTCCTTTTAAGCCTTTGTGAGTTTCTTAGTTTTTAGTTTTCAAATAGTTAAGCCTTTTTTAAGGAAAAGTTCAGGTTGTGATATGAATGAGGTAAATAGTCTTAAGAAACCACATTGTTGCAGTTGTTCTGTGCAATAAAAGGGGCTTCCAGTGATAATGTTATGCATTAATTTCTCATTATAAAATTGAAGCCCCATCTAGAACATGCTTTTGTCAAATATAGCAGCATAATATTTTCATTATTTTTAGTACAGTACTGTACTGAGTATTTACTTGGTCGATAATTAAGTTTTTCTATCCATCCAGTTATCTGTGAGTTTTTGCTATATGTTATTTGACTTTGTTTTCCAAATTTCTTGTGTTTTTTTATGTAACACTATGCATTCACATTGAAGATCATATTCTGTAGGTCATGCCACACCATGTGATATAGGACCACAGCCACAGTGTATAATGTAACTATAAAAGCTTGCTCAGAGTAAAGCTGTTTACCTTTAATTTGACTGGTTATTATTATTACCTCCACTATCTAATTCATGTAACTGCTATTGAAAGATGTTTGAGTTCACCAACAGGAGGAGGAGGGAGGCATCAGTTTCAGAGTCACATATGGAAGCTTCATGTTAATGCCATCAAAGACAAAGGTACTAGGCTTTGACTAGTTTATTACTTAATACATTTTTATATGATTTTTTGCCCAAATAAAGATGCCACTTAGTCTGTGATGAACAGCTACATATTGACATTAATTATCATCAGAATTACGTTAAATCCACCTGTTTTTTACTGTATTGACGGTTAAACCACGGCTTGTGAACAACTTTAAAAGTGCAGTACTCTAATACTGTACTGTATTATGGTGAACGGGCTGTACAGTTCCGTTATAATTTCTATTGATAAGGATTTGGGATCATTACTGTTATCAGTCCATAAGCAATCACATTCTGAAAGGTCTCAATGAATTTCTTTCTTATTTGTCTTTGAGTTAAGCAAAGCAAAACATTGAATCTTTATCCCTTAAAGGAAAATTTTATTTTGTTACTTCTCCGGTGATCTATAGGAGAAGTATGAACACAAGTCCCACTGGTGACAAAATGTGACTAAAAGTTGAATTGGATGCAATGGAATTTTCGGGGTTTTTATACTGTAGACCCGGTATATATATAGTTTTTGTAACCAGTACAGAACCCCATTTACATTGTAGAAAAAGGAATTGCAACTTTGGGCTTTCATGTGTATCACATCCATTGCTTTCCAGTCTCATAATGTGACTTTCACTGAGTATTTTTATTTATTTTTTAATGCACATATCTTCATTGATTGTTTAGAATGAAACAGTCTATAAAAGAATATGAATTTACTAAGAATGTAATTATTCATACATAAGCATATAATGAAATGTTCTCTTAATACAAGATCACATTATGGTGCCATTTTTCCCCTAGATTCTCACTATACAGTACAGTACTGTATATTATACAGTAATCTATACTGTGTTTACTCTAAGCTTGCAACTGGACCAAATCAAAGAAAGTTTGTGATTGGTTGTGTTACATCAGGTGAATATGTGCGTGTTGGGATGATATAGTTGGGTAATGTTTTTTTTTAACTTTTTCATTTTCGTTTTATGATGTCTTATGTTATCAGTGTGTTTCATATGCTAATTTTTATTCCCGGCTACAGATATTATTCTAGACCAACACTTAATTGCTTATATTACATGCAGTTGAAGAATATAAAGAAAAGATTTTAAATATAGTACCCAGTACTGTAATTAAGAGATGCACCTCATTCTCCAGCCAATCACCTGCATTGATAAAATCTGTTTTAGGCCCTGTTTGCAAAGCTCCTGTGAACTAAGTATAGTACTGTACTTTAATTACTGTTTTTGTAAGGGCAGTGCTCCACAAAGGAACCTCTTGTGTTTTGTTCTCATGTCTTACAATATCTTGGAATCTAGCTCTTGCATTTAGTTGATTCCAGTCTTTTATATATATACAGGTAGTTCTGCTATAACGCGATAATTGTGTTCTTGTAAAATATCGTGTTATAGAAAATCGCGTAATAGAAATAACAGGGCTTATGGAGAAAATAGGGTTAGGTGCAGATTACTCAAAATCGAGAAAATTTAGTAGTTAGCCTAACACAAAGGATAGCACAGTCTAAATAAATGTTACATTCATATCTAATAATGAAATCATACAGTAAATGTAACACTTTACTTGATGGGGGAGAAGGGTGATTTTGAGGTTGATAAAATCGAGCTTCTCTTCAAGTGTTATATCCTTTCTTTTACGATCATCACCAGGAATTCTATCACCAGAACGCTTCTTGTTGATATTCTTCTTTACTATATTCACAGTTAATACAGTGGGGTATGCTATAACGAACGGATTCTACTACGAATATTCCTATAACGAACGGTTTTACCTATAAAATTGAGAATGCTATAACGAACGAAACTCCTACAACGAACATTATTTAATTTTTTTTTTTTCTAATTTATTGTTTTTTTATTACAAATATTAATGATATTCTTTATTTCAGGGGTTTAGATGCATCTTTATGCACTTTTTTACAATTTTTACAATTTTATATTATATTTTTCAGTGTTAAGTGGTTGTATTTGGGGGCCTGGAACGGATTAATCCTATAACGAACGAATGCTATAACGAACAAGGTTCTAGAACCAATTAGATTCGTTATAGCATACCCCACTGTACCACAAAATTGGAGAAATAGTAAGCAAAAATCGCGTTATAGCAAACAAGCGTTCGCGTTATACAAATATCGTTCCTAATTCATAAATCGCGTTAGAGCAAATTCGCGTTATCAAAACACGCGTTATAGCAGAACTCACTGTATATATATATATATATATATATATATATATATATATATATATATATATATATATATATATATATATATATATATATATATATATATATATATATATATATATATATACATATATACATATATACACAGTCGACCCTCGTTAATTCGGACCCCTTTAATCCGGATTTCGGATAATTCGGACAAAATCTGAACTTCTTTTTGTTAGATTTGTAGGAATATTACCTATGCGGACCTTAAGCTAAAATGCTGGTCCACCCACTGCTGGGATAAAACACCAGCGTCTTTTTGGTTAAATGTAACATCTCCACCACTAGTGTGGGGGGGGGGGGATGCAACTTTTAGCTTAAGACATGAAAAATATTTCCCATTTACTGCCAGTAAACAATGGAAACGTAAAATATGTACCAATTAGTAATGAAAAGTTGTGCAGTTCCTTCAGCAAATAAAGCTCACCAACTTAAAATAGGCTAAATTACCTGTGTTTTTAGTAGTCTATGCTGAAGTTCTTAGCACAGGCTAACTTATCATATCATATACGGTATCACAGTTCTCATTGATCTACAAAAAATACCGGTAATAAAAACCTTTTCGATATTTCACACTTAATATAATACACTGTAATCTACTTCAACCTCCTACTGTTTACAATGACGCATGACGCACCACCAGTTGTTGAGTATCAGTTAGACGGTACATGTGTTTTTCGAATCGTTTTCAGTTAAAAAACTGTTACATCACACGTATATTTTACCTTAACTGTACCTGAATGAATATATTCTTGGAAATAAATAGTAGTTTTGCTGAAACGTGATGTATTTTAATGTAAAATAGGATAAAATACATGACGAAAACAAAAGATTTTACCTAACCTTCCGATGTTCAAGAGAAGTTACTCGTTTTTTTAATAGTTTTTGGTTAAAATACTGTTATATAACAATGGTATTCTATTCATACTGTGGTTGATATAATGCATTCACGGAAATGTAATATTTTTGCTGAAATGACGTACGTATTACAGTGGAAAGTGGGATAAAATCGTGACGAAAACAATGACTTTGAAATATAATGCAATATTAACCCCTAAATCGGTTAATTCGGACAATCGGCTAAAATGGACACCCTTCCCCCCTATTAGTCCGAATTAACGAGTCTATATATATATATATATATATATATATATATATATATATATATATATATATATATATATATATATATATATATATATATATATATATATATATTATTTTATTATAATATATATATATAATTTTTTTTTTTTTTTGCCTATGAACATGTCTATGAGCTATGTGTGATCATTGCTTAGCTCCGAGACTTAGCAGACATGTCCATGTTTAGTTAAAAAATGGGATTTCAGAATCATTCCATCATTTTTAGTGCATTTTTTTAATGTGTAAGTTACAGTGCATGTGAAATAAGAGTATTGTACTGTAAATCAATACTTACCTTTGCATTTTGAATACAGTACTGTACTGTATATAGAAAAGTACTCCTTCAGTAACTAACCTTTATTGTTCTAAGATGTTGAATAATCAGGGGCTTTGTGTCTGGAATAACATGGGCAGACTGCAGGTTTAAAGGGTTCCTATGACTCTAATATCCTTAATTTGTGATATTATTGAACTAAATGTTTAACAGTGAACAAGAAATATGTGTCACAATGTAGTGAGAAGATTTATGCATCTCATGTCTTCAATGTAAGAATTATTTTACTTGCAAATAAAAAAATTAAGATAGATACTCTTATTTCATTATTTTAACCTGACCTAGCTCAAATTTCAGTTTTCTCTTGAACTTTATGTATTCAGAGAATGGAACACTAGTGGTAATGTTCACCCAGTTAATGTTGGTACTGGCAAGAAGTGAATTTGGAAGCTCATACACAATTATCATAGTTATCAGGGGAAAGGGCAGTAGTTCAAAACTCAAACTACAGTACTGTATCTTTGATTGTAAAATTTGTTGCTAATGGTTGATTGGTTGTTTTGTTTTGCTGGCCGTCAATATCATAGGTCATTAGGGCCGTATTCTTGTTGTTCTTAGGTTCTCGTTCCCTTCTATTTGTTCTTTTTCTTCTTCTTCGGGACGGTCCACATTTGATCTTGTTGCTCAAAAAAAATATGTTTTTGATCTTGTTCTATTACTTCCTTGTTTTCTTTGTCTTCAAGTTTTTTCTCTTTTTCTATTTCTTTGTCCTCTTGTTTCTTCTCTTCTTCTATTTCTTTGTCCTCTTGTTTCTTCTCTTCTTCAACTTCTTCTTTCTCTTGTTTCTTTTCTTCAAATTTTTTTCTTGTTTCTTAACTTTGAGGATAGTGTGGGGTATAATATGTTTGGTTCACACTCAGGATGGAATGGAGAAAGGAAACTCACAATGTGCTCTCTATATACATGTTGTATTGGATGTACAATGCAGCTTGGTGCTGGGAAGGCAGCATGGTTATAAGCGTGATGTAGAGAGAGCTGGTTGGTGAGGACGCTCAGAGAAGGACAGCTTGTGGGTCGCCATGCTCGCCAGCGAGAGAGAGGACCGCCAGGCAGGCGGAGGAGGAGCGAGGGAAGGCCACCAGGCAGCGGCGGAGGAGGAGGTGTTGCTGGCTGCGGCTGTAGGTGGAAAGAGGGTGATCACCACGAGGTCAGGTCTTAAATAGCGGGGGTAGGTGTGGCTTAGCAGTTGACCCCTGCTCCGTGGTGTATGGCGGCGCTGGTTGACCCAGACCACGAGGCATACACTGGGGAATTGATGGGGTCGGCTACTCAGCGACAAACAGCGTTTGTAGGGGAGAATTCCACTACAATAGCCTATTTGTAGCTCAGTTTTTTCTCGCATCGCAGCTTGGCTATCCTACACTCTTCCCTCCACCTGGGACACACCTGGTCGGAGGAGGAGTGTGAGCCCCCACAAGCTGTATATGTCTTTGTCTTGCTGGAACATGTGGTGTGCTGGTGCCCAGTGATTCTGCACTGTGTGCATGCCTCCCGAGCCCGGCACTTCTTGGCTGGGTGTCCGTATCATTGACATTTGTAGCACCCTGTAGGCTTAGCAACATACAGTTTAACTGGGATGGTTTCCCTTCCCATTCATACTAATTTGGGTAGGATTTTGGAGTCGCTGGCCAGGGCCACTATACTGGTCAGCTTCTTGATAACGTGGAGCTGGTTACTGAGTAATTCGGCCAGCACGTCTTGTTCTAGATGTTCAATTTCGATGTAGGAGATCACTCCCATCACCAGATTGTCCTCTTCATGGACTTCGATTATAATTTGGATGTCGTTGATGAAGTCGATGTCTGCCACTTGCTCGGCCTGTCCTCATTCAGAGAAGGTGACCATGAGGCCACTGCTCACAGGTCTGCTGACGGCCTTCGTAACGTAACCCCCTTTATCCCTGAGGAGTCAAAAAACTTCCTCAGGACAAAGAGGTTTAGTTTCTTGGGGGGGGGGGGTGCCCTTGGACGGGTTCAGCCGTACCACTATAGTGGAATTCTCCCCTACAAACGCTGTTTATCGCTGCCTAGCCGACCCCACCAATTCCCCAGTGTATGCATCGTGGTCTAGGTCAACCAGCGCCGCCATACATCACGGAGCGGGGGTCAACTGCTAAGCCACGCCTACCCCCCGCTATTTAAGACCTGACCTCGTGGTGATCACTCTTTTTCTACCTACAGCCGCAGCCAGCAACACCACCTCCTCCGCCGCTGCCTGGCGGCCTTCCCTCGCTCCTCCGCCTGCCTGGCGGTCGTCTCTCTCGCTGGCTTTTAGTTTAACAAATTTATTGGCAGAGCTTGTAGTACAGTTTGCCTATTCTGAGTAATTCAGTCAGGTCTTGACACTGAGGGTGGTATCACTTCTCACTGTCACGCAGGACAGAGGTTCACACACAAAGAAATACATCATATTCATTAACAACTATAAATGTATAGAGGTCAGATTCATATGGATAATGTCACTGTTCACTGCCATGCAGGACAGAGGTTCGTACACAAAGAGTTGCATCATATTCATTGACAGTACATATACATATATGTAAACACACACACACACACATATACATACATATACGTATATACATACACATATACATGTACACGTACATATACATGCACACACGCACACATACATACATATACGTCGGTCAGATTCATGTGGGTAATGTCACTTTTCACTGCCATACAGGACAGAGGTTCGTACACAAAGAATGCATCATATTCATTGACACTATATATAGGTCAGATTCATGTGGGTAATGCCACTGTTCACTGCCACGCAGGACAGAGGTTCGTACACAAAGAAGGAAATACATCACATTCACCAGCAGCATATATGGGTCAGTGGATCACATACATTGGAGTCATATTCTAATTGAAGACTAATCAGTGTGGGCTAGCAAATTTGGGATAAACAGCAAGAATGTCCTCAAGCACACCTGATTCAATGAAGTAATTACATAGTTCAAGATACAGTAAGTCAGGTGGCCTGAAGTCTTTGACAGTGTCACATTCAATAATATAGTGTTCAAGTGTATGCTTTAAAGGTTTATCACAAAGTTTACATGCTGAGTGTTCCGGTATGGGTACAGCGTTACTAACTTGCCAGATGTGTCTGTATCCTAGCCTAATTCTGGCCACGACTACATCACATTGTCTGGTTCTGTCCTTATGCTGGCCATACCGGTACCTCTTGTTACAAAATTTGTCATATTTACTAATGCTACAACTGTCAGGTCTCTCTGCATTTCTCACTTCTTCTAGATCAGAGTTCATGATTCTGACTTGAATGTTTTTAATTACGGCATTGGACAGACCAAGGTCGCGGTCAACATTTTCTTTCTTACATGCCTCATTGGCCAGTCTATCAGCACGGTCATGATACCTGATTCCAACATGGGACAGAATCCACACAAATTCGATACGAAAGTTGTTCTCATTGGCAGTTATCACATTCCTTTTAATATCACATGCAACTTTAGACATAGAACCTGACGGGCTGTTCATTGATTTCAAAGCACTTTGAGAGTCACAGAATATCACCCCACCTCCATTTTCTTTGAGGTAGTCTGTGGCTAAGTAGATTCCAGTTAGTTCAGTTTGTGTTGTGCTGGCCCAGTTGTTCAGCCTTTGTTTGTTTGACACTATCATCTCTTTTTCTTTATATATTACAATTGCACAGCCTGTTCTACCTGTGTTTGTCTGCACAGAACCATCAGTAAAAACATAACATTCACTTGATTTAATACTCTCTATGTGTCTGTTAATAGTTTCTAGTGTGACACATCTCACCACATCGGTGTTTAACATTTGCTTACTACCAACAGGAGTGTAATTAATAGGAACTGATATGTCCAGCCAAGGAGGAATGGCATTAATAGGTTCGTCTGGGGTGATAGGGACATTCAGTTTCAGGAGATCTGCAACACTTTTATGAAGCCACGCCCCAAAGAGAGTCTTTTGTGAAAGGTTGGCGAGATGGCGAGCATGGCGACCCACAAGCTGTCCTCCTCTGAGCATCCTCACCAACCAGCTCTCTCTACATCACGCTTGTAACCACGCTGCCTTCCCAGCACCAAGCTGCATTGTACATCCAATACAACATGTATATAGAGAGCACATTGTGAGTTTCCTTTCTCCATTCCATCCTGAGTGTGAACCAAACATCTCATACCCCACACCAACTTGGTTTGTTCCCATGGCAAGGTCATGTCCAAGTGGTACCTTCGGGGGCAGAGATGCAGGTCTCGGCGTGCTTCCAGTTGTTTCTCAAGTGCTGCTGCTGTTGCTAAATGTAATGAATAAATCTCAATGTTTCAGACTGATGGCGGATCTGGGGTCAGAAAGTTGTAATTTTAGTACAGTAAATGTGTTTAAGACCTTGAAATTAATTTTCGCTCATTCAAGCACTACCTACAGTACTGTCTTGCCCTTTCTGTACATTAAGTTTTGGGTGCTGCTTTTTCATTGTTTTTGCTGTTACTATGTTAGTCTGCATCTACTTCACTAGAAGAGAACAATAATTTCCAATTCACAGAAAATAAGTGTTTTTGGTCACTTACCAAACTGGCAATGGATATAAGAAAATCAGAAAAAAAGAATGTAACAAAAATGTTTAAAACAAATATTGAGGTCGCATATATGCAGTAGCTGCTAACAACACTATCAACCACAGTTCTGGCTTTGTGTATTTAGCCAAAGCTACATGAAAATATAAAATAAAAAGGAAGGTAGGTGTTATTTTGTTGAATTTAGTAATTCCTTTCGTTGTATATCTTTAACATGTGCTATGGCTTTATCTAACACCTGGGGGTTAACTCCGGCTTACCGACCTCAGCTGATCCATCGTCTGCCACACTGGGAGGAGTGAGAGACGTGCTACATAACATAATTCTCATCCCAGGTTACCAAATGTGTGAGGAATTATTACCCCTGATTACTCTACTATAATGGATATTGACGTTACCTCCAATGTACGACAGGTGAGAGTGATAAGATGGTGTGGTGTGTTGAATAACTTATTAGGTAGAGGCAGCAGTGTTAGGCTCATCCGGTGGTCATTTTCCAATTAATGCTTGAAAAGTTCTGGTTAAGGGTATTAATGAAATACATTGATATATTATTCTACGTACTCTGCTTTGCTGTACACGTTTCTTTGGTTAATACTGTACTACAACTATTGTGTCTTACCAGTACCTTAAGAATAGGCAGTGGATATTTTGCCGTGACCGGTAAGTTCCTACTAATGCTATTTTACCGTGAGTGCGCTCTGGTCGGCTAATTGTCCATTACCGGAGAACAACGTGAGTATTTTATTTGACCGTGACTCTGGCATTTACTAGAACCTGACCTAACCAACCAAAGAAACCTACCTTACCTTACCTAACTTCCTAGCCGGGTGGCAGCCCCCCCCATCATATTAAACAAAAAGTACTTAGCCAATCAAAGCCCACTAACGGTAAAATAGCGTTAGTAGGAACTTAACGGTCACAGCAAAATATCCACTACGTAAGATATCCCAAACCAAGTGGAGGAATTCAGACTTACTTTAATTTTGTTTTGGCATTTTTTTTTTCATCCTAAACACAAATCCACGTCCAAAAATTAGGTACTAGTGACACCACATTGAGTTGTTTTTATTAAACTATGCTGTATGATTTGTTGTAGATAAGATGAAATGGTCAATTTAGGATAGTAGCCAGGTTTCGGTTAGGTTAAGTTAGGTTAGTACCAGAAATGAAGGTCAGATTTGTTCGAATCACAACAAGAACCATAGGAAAAACTTATTTTTTATGGAAAAATCAAAACCTGGCTACTACCTAGGAATGAAGTATATTATTGTGAGTTTTACCTTATTTACAGTACCTAATGGCCACCCAAACTAGAAGTGTTCGTTGTCGAGGGAAGAAGGCCAGTGGCCTGTGTAGGATTCCTCCATTGTTCTTGATAGTTTTGTCTAGGGCTGTTTTGATGCCCAATACTGTTTTCTATTCTGCACCTGTTTGAAGAAGTATTTCCTCATATTCATCCTGCATGGCATCATGTTGAGCTTGATGAGTAATGGTGGAGCAGACGATTAGCACCACAAGGACTTACGGAATTGTACCAAATTGTCAGGAGATGTCATTTGGATGATATTAAGTAAGAAAATGGAACCTTACCTAGCCTACCTAACTTATTAGAACTTTACCTAACTCACCTAATTTCCTAACATGTGCATTGTCATTTTGATCTTCTTACTATCATTCATACAAAATCTCTAGAAAGAATGAACGAATTCAATCCAATATAAATCGTAATACTGTACACACTCGATGAGATCGCCGTTCCTTTCTTGACATGTAAACAAAGACAGTGGACACTCCTGTATAGCAGATGATGTGAACCAAAACAGACTGTATCAACCAAAGGAATTGTAATTTACCATTTTGGAAAAGCTATAGCTCCCCCTAGCAGGCTCTATGAGAGTTTTCTGGGGGTCCAGATGGCTTGCTTAGTTCATTTAGTTCAGCTTTAAACAATGAAAATTTAAAATAAACATTGCTAATTTTTTTTTGCAGTCCACTCTCTTGTGTCTCTCTTTTTTAATCCACATATTGTGTACTGTGTACAGTCAGGAAGTATGTACTTATGTGTAGTGTGTGAGCACTTGTTAAGAGACCACAGAATGCACATACGCTGAACTATGGCTGGGAAAACATCTGTTACTGAACGTTTACTGTTATTTAATAGTAGTGTTAGTATTGTACAGTATTATGCTCTACTCTACTTTTGTACAATGATATATATTTAGGATATGAGCATATCAGTCAGTGCTTGGACGTGATTGTTTATAATATTCCTATGTATCATTGTATCATTAAATACGAGAAAAGAAGCATGTTAAAATGTCCAGGAAAGATTTAAAAAAATATAGGAAATGTTTGGGCAAAATTTTCTTAACCAATTACAGTAATCTCCCCTTCAGCCAGAACAATTGGTGCAGAGCATTTCCTGGTTTGAGAGATTTGTGGGTACAGGACAGTATTGAAACTAATTTTCTTATCCCCCCAAAAAATCACACTTCTATGGAATTTTTCCAGGCACAGGTGAATGTTTCAGCGTCTAAACTACGCATCTGGCACAGAGCACCGTTGCTACGGAGGCTTAACTGCAGTCGGATATACACAGTGTGGTATTTATTTATGCAAACACTGCTGTACACATACAGTATGTTGTAAATAAACAAAACACATATCACTTACAGTATATACTATACTGTACTCACCAGCAGATGCAGTTGTCTTGAGCTTGTGAAACAGGCAGGCCAAGTGGTGATACCCAGTATGTACCATCTGCTGTAGCAGGTGTTGCTAACTCACTCTTCTCCCTCCATGAAGGAGTGAGTGTACATGCAGTGTATACTGTACATACACCCTCTACACACAAGCCTATAGTAGGCATACACTGTCTGTTCCGCTATGTACAGTACTATACATATGGTACTTTCACGCGTATTGAATGTACAAGTACAGTATACGTAACTGTAATAATTTATTGCATCTTAACACTGCTTTAATGATAATCTTGGCTGATTGTATCCTGGTACAATAATGTAGCGTATTATACAACACAGATCGTATGTGAAAACAGTAGTGAGTGAGTGGACAAGTTTGTATAATGGCAGCAGACAATGAACTAAGAGTGTCATGATGCTAGAATTTGAGGAGATAGGCTACAAGATAGATCAACCAATCATAGGCATCCCATGCAGTCACATGGCAGTAGTAATAAATCGTAGCTCATGGGCACTATGAGCCTACCAACCCATGCGCTCAGTACGTGTTGGCACACGTATGCCTGGAACAGAGAGATTTTTCTCAGAGTGCTCAAATTTTTCTTCTGAGTAATGGAAAATTCTGGCAAATATTCCAGCTAATGGGGAGATTACTATACAGTGCTGGGCATCCTGCTATAAACAGTTCTCAACAAGGCCTTTAATTTTAATTTCATCACTTCACCACTTAACAGCTTACTATACATTCAAGAGGTTGGTTTGTTCTTTGTTACTTTATTATTATGTTCATTGTTTAGTGTTTGTGATGTTTGGAAGGGTCAGAACTTTTTTACATCTGACCTGGGCTGGGACTTTAATATAGGTCATAGTATAGTGAAAGGCACATACAGTACTGTACATTACCAATGTCCTATCAACACCTCCCTTTTGATTTAGAAACTGCAGAAAATTCAGAGGAAGTCCTACCATAATCACTACTGTATCTAGTAGACTGCTGATCCAGTATTTTGATAATTTCAGCAATGTTTTCCAAATTTGTATGGTTATGTGTTGTAATGTAAGTTGATTAAAATTACAGTACTGTACATTGAAAACACATTTTCTGAAAATATCAAAATTAACCCAATACATTTTCTCAGTTACAGTTTGTAAGTGTAATAATGTCTTTCCTTTTTCAGTTCAAAGATTTTCTGGTCCTATACAATCAAATATCAGAACGCTGTTTCAATTTGTGTGTGACCGGATTTAACAACCGTGAATTGTCCGAAATAGAAGTGAGTATGGTAAATTTCTATTACGTAATGGGTTTGACTCCTGAGAAGAGGCAATTTCAGTTGCATTTATAAACGGTATACGGTATGCAGACTTATTATTATTAGTTCATCTACTGTAAATATTCTGAGTAAGCTGCTACTTACAGACCATTTATCTTCCTACCATTTGTGAGTAAGATCTTTATGAAATTATTAACCAACAGAGCTTAAAGAAATTATTTTAATGGCTTGAGAGTAAAACAAGTTTATAAGCAGTGTCATTGACCATTACATATTGTTCAAGAAGTACTTAGACCCCATTATGCCATGTAGAAGTTAACCGTATAACCTATTATTTATACATGTATGTTATGTTTTCATCATTTTATATGCTGTTTCAGACTGCTTGTGTGGATCGGTGTGTTGGGAAGCACATCAGCGTCAATCACAAGATTATGTCTGTTTATACAGAAGTACAACCCATTTACCTTCAGAAACGTATTGATGAGATGAACAAGCAGGTTGAACAGGCTCAACAACAAAACCTTGTTCAGGCTCAAGAACAGCAACAAGCAGGTCAAGAAATTTAACTTCAGGTACAACATATTGCCACTTCCAAAGAAAGTGTAAAGACATTTTGTGACATGTGTTTTTAACTTTTATATTCCTGTTAAATATGGCACACATTGTAAGATTGTCTGCAAGATTGGCAGGACTGAACTTACGTAAGACACCTTTCTCACTAAGACCAAGACCAACTTTGTTGGTAAGAAAGTTTCAGCCCAAATCCATTTCTTACCACATAAATCAGCATTTCCACTGTTGTACAGTCAATAAATTTTGTAGCCAAAGTGCTGGTGAGTGTGGAGAGGGAATTGATCAGCCAATAGGAAAAATTGAACCTAAATTTCAGTTGGTGTATACATGTAAAGTATGTAACACAAGACAATCAAAGACTATCTCACAGCTAGCTTATAAAAAAGGTGTGGTAATAGTCACATGTGATGGCTGTGCAAAGCATCATCTTGTGGCAGATAATCTTGGTTGGTTTTCAGACCTAGATGGTAAAAAGAATATTGAAGACATCTTAGCAGCCAGGGGTGAAGTAGTCAAAAGAGGTATTAATATCTCAAATCTTGATCTTGATAATGTAGGTAATGTTAATAATCCTACTGAGCAGAAGGACTGGGAAAAAGAAGAAGCCACTGCACAAGCAGCTTGGAGTACAGTCCAAGACACACTTAAAATGATGGCTGATGATGAATTAGAACCAAAAGAGTCTCAAGTTTCAAGTGTAAAAACAAAAAAGAATTGAAGTGTTATTATATGCTGTGTGTTTAATGAAACCTGTTATTTTTATGAACACAGAAAATCTTTTTAAAATGGAAACAAGTGTAGTACTTGTTGTGCTAATAGGCTTACCAGGAGTTGGTAAGTCATCAGTGTGTGAAAAACTTCCATTATATTTAAAGAAAAGATGTAAAACACAGACAATTAATATAATTCATGTTTGTTATGATCATCTGATTCCTTTATCAGTTCAAGTGAAATTTGCTCAGCTTAGACAGAATGGTGAGGAAGATGAAAATGAAGGTGAAAACTGGAAAAGTGCAAGACGTGCTGTGTACTCCAGAGTTGACCAGCTCATTGAATGCTTAACAACAAAAAATCTGAATTTATTTGTTTTGAATTTCTTTAGCTTATCAAGTACAGTAATAGAAAATGATGCTCTGTTTGTGATCCTATTAGATGATAACTTTTATTATAGGAGTATGAGATATGAATATTTCCAGTTAGCAAGGAAGTACACAATTGGATTTTGTCAGTTATATATAGAATGCACTACAGAAGTGGCTGTCAGTCAAAATATGCAGAGGGAAATTCGTGTACCTACTATTGTGGTTAAGATGATGGGAACAAAATTACAACCTCCTCTGCCAAGTGAGCACAAGTGGGAGTCTACCACATTTGTTCTTCAGTCAGATAATTTTGAGGGATCAGATGACATATGGAATATGATTCACCAGTGTTATATGTCACCTGTACCTCCATTAGAGGACCGGGAATTAGAAATTGCAGAAGCACGCTTACAATGTTCCCGCAGTGTTGCTCATCAAGCAGACATATATTTGCGATCACTTGTAGGGCAGGTAATCAAGGAAGCACAGCTGAAGGGTAAAGTAGTGTCCGGTGACTTGTCAGCCTTGTCTCGGGGTATAAATGCTGGTCGTCAGTCTGTCTTGGCTGCTGTGAGGGATGGTACACTCTGTTTTCCTTATAATGTAGCAGAGGCTGTAAATGATGATAATAGAGAAGAATTTCAATCCTTTCTAGAGTGTGAACTAAGAAAGAAGTTGCCATAAGAGATGATATTTGTTACTGGTACTGTAATGAAAATATTTATCATGGAAAGGACTTGGTAGATAACATTTGAAGAGATATGTATTATTTTTCCACTAAGTGTTTTAGGACCAAGTGTACTGAACCAATTATATTTGCCCTTTTCTCTTTCTCTCTCACACACACACACACACACACACACACACATCCTTGACCACCGTAGGGTCAAGACCTATTCAGGCGCTGCTCTTGCTGAGCAGCGACTCCCCTTGGCCATGTCGGCTCATTCCTGAAGTCCCTCTCCCTGATCCATCCTTAGCACCGGGATATCAACGTAATAAAAAATGACAATTTCGTTTCGGAATGAAGTGGGATCAGTGTTGAACAGTGTATAAGCCAGTGAATTCAGCACTAGACAGTACCAGTGAGAGCCATGACCCATTAGTGAGATAAGCACCCATGGGAAACATTCTAGAAGGACTCCCAACAATTAAACTTATTTTATGATTTTTTTAATGGTTTTAGGATCTTATAGTTCATGAAGTTTACTTAGTTTTAAAGGTAAAAATTTTCATTTTCCATGGATTCAGCTTCTTGCTTCCAATTTTACAAAATTACTGTACAGGTAATTTGAAAAGAATTGTATTGATTTGTCACTTCATTAAGAAACTTCATAAACAGTTACATTTGTTATTGTACAGTACTTGGGAACAGCATGTAATAAAAAAGTTTAATAGACAAACAAATTTATTGCTTCCTGTATATCAACAGGTATGTACAAAAACTTGTATTCTGGCTTGAGAAAAGTTTTTTTAATACATAATCAACTTTGAGCATAACAGTATCTAATTCTATAATGTATGTTACAGGTAGGACAGTACTTGTGATAATTAACATACTGTAAGTGAAGGTATAATTTTTTGAAAGATGCCAAAGTTCTGAAAAAACATTGGATATACTGTACAATACTAGGTTAGATTAGGTGTGGTTAGGTGACACTATAGGTAGAGCCAGGGGGTGATCGCCCCCTCGTTAAGACTTGGAAAGGATTTTGTTGGGAAAACTTCAACCTCTGATATGTTGATTAAAGGCCTATTGCATGTAATGAACCAGTTTATCAATCCTGTGATGTAGAATGGTATAAAAATTGCCAGGTTGGCATGCCTTTACTACACACAGTGGTTGAGCATGTCACTCATCAAATATGAGATTTGAGGGCTTTGTTATACTGCTAGAGAATGTGTTAACCTTGTCATCTTTTTCTGCTTATGATGAGAGATTCGAAGTCTGTGTGTGGAGTACAATGACTGAAAAGTGACTTGAGTTTTCCTGAAGGAAAAACAGGAGAATTCTTCAATAAAGGATTTTTTAAAAAGTAGTACTGTACGTACTATACAATATTATGAACATTGAACAATGAACAGTAAGTTACCAATTATGTATACTGTATAGTAATATCTCCGTTAGTCGGAATCCCTCAAACCCGGAACTCTCCGATATCCGGAATTTAAATTTTCTCAGAAAATTGATCCCAAAGCTGGAAAATTCCGGCTTTGGGAACGATTTTCCGAAGGGCACATTTTCCGGAAAATTCTGATAAAACTTTCTCAATACCCATTCCTTAGACAACCCTCCCATCATGCCCAGTCCCTGTGGTGTAATAATCAACAGGCACGCTTCGCAAGTGAGTTGACCCGGGTTCGATCCCCAGGCAGGGTGAAACTACAGTATGGGCAAGTTCCTTTACGCCATTTGCCTCTCTCTACCCAGCAGTAATTGGGAACCCGGATGTTAATCGGTTTGCGAATCGTGTTCTGGGGTAATGGTTAGCCAGTGCAGTTGGCGAGTTGTCCAGTCTTCTCGGACTACAGTGGTCCCTCGGTTAAAGAGATTTCGGTTAACGATTTACCTTCCATAAGATTCTTAACTTCGGTTAACGAGCAATCCCTCGATTAACGAGTTTTTTACGAGCCGACTTCAACATGTTTTCGCTTACATTTGGCGGTCCACCAGCTGTAGTATTAGTCCGCCAATACAGTAATCGGTTTTAGGGCTTAAATTCCTTACTATTTTAGTAAATATCAAGAAGTTTATACTATTCAATAATTTTAAAAGTTTAATATTAAAATTTTTAGTCATTTTAACAATTATTGAACATAATTGAAGGTAAAGAAACTAGTTTCTGGCGTGCCATCCAGCCTGTTAACACACCAGACAGGCGTTAGTCTCTCTGTTTTCAGTGGAGGTAACATCTTGCTTGAGACACTCTTCAACTAAACGCTTTTTTTCTGTGTTCCAAGGAAATTATTGGTCATTTTGAAATATATTTTACATATTGACAATATGTAATGCAGTGCAGTGTTGATTTAAAGAAAATAATCTTGAAATACATCAAGAGAACTAAAATTTTTTGGGTGAAATGGCACCATGGGGTGACTTCTCTTCCACCCCAATGCCTTCTCTTCTTCCTTCTCCTCCACCCCCATTCTAATTCCCATCATCATCATCATCATCATCATCATCATCATCATCATCATCCAGGAGCCTTCTACATACACACCTCAAAGTAAGTGTACTTTTCCACCTTTTTTGTTGAATTTAGGCAATTTTCGGTGAGCTGGAACCAATTACCCAAAAACCCATTGAAACAATGGTTTTGTTTAACGAGTTTTCGGTTAACGAGCAACCTGCTGGAACGGATTGTGCTCGTTAACCGAGGGACCACTGTATTCCTTGACACTGGGGCATGCAACTCGTTAACTTAGGGTGCGGTTTTTGTTTTGGCGACAGCTTCTACACCTTAACCAAATTCACGCCTACAGTAGGTGGCCCTTGGGCCGGCCATCCTTGTTACCCGAGGGCCGCGAGGGGCAACCATTATTAGTATTAGTATACAGTATTCCTAATTTTATGAGAACATCATCTAAATCAGTATCAGTTGCCAGGTTTTTATAGACAGAAACTGCCAAAGCCCAGACTTACTGGTGCCAGATGGCTGAAATGCACTTGCCTGCAGTTTTGAGGTGCACACAACACAGTGGAATTGAAATATGAACCCCACTAAACAACAAATATATTGTATTCAGGAGGGGGGCCCCCTAAGTGATAAGGGTCCTGTGCAGCTGCACAGACCTCACATTTAAAAGTCCTTTTATGTTTGCTTGGGGAACACTTCTGCATCTCTTGTGCAGACCTCTATACAGTTCTATTGTGGGGTACGTTATGTTTGGGTTCACACTCAGGATGGTTGGAGAAAGGAAACTCACAATGTGCTCTCTGTATACATGTATTGGATGTACAGTGCGGCTTGGTGCTGGGAAGTGGCAGCGTGGTTACAAGCGTGATGTAGAGCTGGTTGGTGAAGATGCTCAGAGAAGGACAGTTTGTGGGTCACCATGCTCGCCGGCGGGAGCGAGGACCGCCAGGCAGGCGGAGGAGGAGGAGGTGTATACTTGCTGCGGCTGTAGCTAGAAGAAGAGAGTTGGTTGGTGATGATGCTCAGAGGAGGACCAGCCTGTAGGTCGCCATGCTCGCCGGCGGGAGCGAGGACCGCCAGGCAGGCGGAGGAGGAGGAGGTGTTGCTGGCTGGTTGGTGTAGGTAGAAAAGAGAGAGATCACCATGAGGTCAGGTCTTAAATAGCGGGGGGTAGGCGTGGCTTAGTAGTTGACCTCCGTGATGTATGGCGGCGCTGGTTGACCCAGGCCACGAGGCATACACTGGGGAATTCGCGGGGTCGGCTACGCAGCGAGAAACGGCGTTTGTAGGAGAGAAATCCACTACACTATAATGTAGTAGGTAAAGTGTTACTGTATTGTACTGTACTGTACTGTACTTTTTGTGGACTTACACACAGTATATTAAGAAATGAGCACAATCAGGAGTGGTCAAAGTAAAATATGCAGATAAATAGGATAGATATGAAGGGATTATAACACCGGTCAACAAAATTTTTCTGGCACAAGGTTTTTAAACGGATTTTAAGTAAATTTGGGGTACAGAATCCAAATATGACTTTGGTTTTTGTCTATCACATCAGGTTTTTGAGATATACCATATTGCACTTTTGCTGGGAAACGTAAACTTTTGGATCAAAATTGACGGTTTAAACATGTATACATAAATTTTTTCAGCATTATAATTTGTATATTTCTATAACCAAAAATTGTTAATATCAAATTGGAAAGTTAATGCACATATAATATTTAAATGTAACATTGAAGGGTGAAAAAAAACAATTAATATACGGTAGAAATAGTGCAAGTATTAAGATCAAGTTACAGTTACATAAACTTCCTCTTTTTGGCCGATCTCTTATGTACAGCTTCTGGAATGTCTCTCATCAAACTCCAGCAGTAGTCCGCCATCATGTTCGAGTCCCATCGACCTTGGTAACGTTCTTCCATTACTTTAATGTCTTGATGAAAGCGCTCCCCTTGCTCCTCGCTCACTTCTCCCAGATTTTCTGGAAACTCGTCCAAGTGACTGTGTAAGTAGTGAACCTTGATACTCATTCTGCATTCAAGTGCTTGTAAACTCAAGAGCAGCTCTTCCACAATTTCTTGACAGTTGTCCGCTTTCTTGTTCCCTAAGAAGTTCCGCACTACATTAGAGAAAGCATTCCAAGTTCTTGCCTGTGCCTCAGTCATTGTTGCAAGGAAGTGTGGATCTCTGAGTAGTGTTCTTATTTGAGGTCCATCAAAAATCCCTGCCTTTTTCTTTTCGTCGCTAAGACTTGGAAAGGTTGAGCATATATATCTGAAACACACTCCACTATGATCAAGAGCCTTGACGAATTGCTTCATGATACCAAGTTTTATGTGCAGAGAAGGAAGGACAATGTTTTTCCTGTCAACCAGAGGATCGTTAAGGATATTCTTGTCACCAGGCGTCAAACTATGTCTTGGTGGCCAATTCTTTTTCACCCAATGGTCTGCTGTAGCCCTGCTGCCCCAGTAGCACAGAAAACAGGGGTATTTTGTGTACCCTCCTTGCTGGCCCAATAGAAAGTTTACCATTTTCAAGTCCACACAAATTAACCATTCATGAGCATGGTATTGCAACCTCTCTAGAACAGTCTTAATGTTTTCATACTCTTCTTTAATTTGTACAGAATGTCCGATTGGAATTGAACCATACTTGTTTCCGTTATGAAGAAGAACACATTTCAAGCTCCTTTTAGAACTGTCAATAAAAAGTCTCCAATCCTTACTATCATATGCTGGTAGTCCCATGGAGAGAAGAAGTCCTTCTACATCATTACAAAAAACAAGCTGGTCATATGAATGAAAGTACTTCCGCAGTTGCTCTTCTCTGTTGCGATAAAAGGAGACACTCGTGCCAGGTTTTAAGAGTCGTTTCTCTTGAAGCCTGGAAGCTAACAATTCAGCAGACTGTTTTGGCAAATTTAGATCTCGGACCAGATCATTCAATTCTGACTGAGTAAACAACGTTGGCTTTTCACAATCTTCATCAGATGGCTTGAAAAGATCAGTCTCTTCATCTTCATCAGTAGAAACAGGTGAATTCCGGTCTATATCCTCAATCTCTGGTAGCTCAGTAAATTCTGGCACGTTACGTGATGGAGCAAATCTGAGATCAGATTTGGATTCAGCACCTTAAAGTTAGTAAAAAACAGTTAAAAGGTTTCATGCCAGAAAAAAAAAATATGTTTTTGTAGACCAGTGTAATGCAAGGCAAATGATAATGTAGGTTGTACACACAATGAACACTGAAGAACGGCTGTAGTAACTTTTATGAGACTGTTGACAAATGACTGGCAAGTATTGTATACAGTACACGGGATGACCACAGAAAGGGTGGAAGGGCAAAGTAAATGTATTTTTAGAAAAGACAACCTGTGATGACTATATAAAAGTACAGTTCTATTCGAACCTCCCAAGTATGCAATACCTGTATGATACAGTCTCTGCACAGCAATCTGTACTATTGTGTTATACTGAGGGTATTACTTCAGTGCATGGGCAACTTTATAATTATAGTATCGTACTACTGTACTCCTTGGGGGCTTATAATGATTTTTTTTTATGTTTTTCTGTATTGTTGAACTATTCATGTTTGAATAAGTTAAGTTTTCAATTCCAGGAGAATTTATTTTTTTGCAAAACAAAAAACCTAGTTTTTATTTCTTTCAAAATATCAGTAATGTACAGTACAGTGCAGTGCAGTACAGGTATTGTACTCTCCTCAACATGCTAGATATTGGGTAAAAAAAAATCGTGGAAGAGTTGTGCTTATGACCCTTGAAATAATTTCACACATTCCCCTTTACTAGCTACTCGCTCATCTGATGTTATTAAGGTCTATTCAATAATTTTTTTTTTCAATGTCACCTTCCTAAATAGGAATAGATTAGGCTAGTGACTTGGTGTAAATCTGTGCTTCAAATATAGTACTGTACTATATTGTTAAATTTAGTGGGAGCCTGAAAACAATCTCGTAACATAATATCCTACAACCAGAAATAAGTACTGTAGAAATAATGGGACCAGGTTAAGATAATCATTATTATTTCGTTGAGATGATCAGATAAGATTTGTCTGAGTGACAATTTGTATCGCAGTTGACCAGGTTTATTCATTTAGGGAAGAGATGAGGATGGCGACCTCCTGTTAAGGTTAGCGCCGACTTTCACTGTGTGGAACTTGGAAGCTAGTGACTCGCTATTGTGGCTTCTTCACCACTACTAATTATTTCTCCTTGTTTGTGTAGTTTACTTTATCTGTGGGTTAATTGTTGCTCACTTTCTCCCACTGCTTATGTTTTTCCATTTTACGTTCTATTTGTATATACATTACTCTATCAGTCTCGCTTAATTGTTAACTAAATGAATCAGGTAACAAACTCAAGGGGAGATTATAAAGCTCGGTGTCATGCGAATAAAATAACTGGTGTAAAACAAACCAGACCTGAATTAGATAGAGTAAAAATGGAAAGGGAAATGATACATTTATATTTTACTTTAATTTGCAATATAATGATTCTTATCATTCCTTATGTACAAGGCATTATTTTTTTCCTTTTAAGCCTCTAGTATGTACAGTCTACTTCATTTGAAGAAAAATTGGATCGCTTTTTATCTCTATGATTTACTATATCTATTTGTATTTGTTCTTTGCATTTTCATCTAATTTATTTATATTTTTAACATGTTGGGGGGAACTGGGCAACTGTCCTGTTTAGCCTGCCTTTAATTCGGCTGAGCCGGGGACGGCCTAGCTTGCCTAGCTTATACTACAGACGGGCAAGGGGGGACCTAGTTGAGGTTTATAAGCATCTCAGGGGGCACTACTCAGTTGAGTGTCCTTACTTGGAGCTGGCGGACGCTCGCCCCACAAGGGGTCACAGCTCAAGATTGAAGAAGCCAAAGTCCAAAAACCGTGAGGGCAAACTTTTTCGGAGTGAGGGTTGTAAACTCTTGGAACAATCTACCAGAGAGTTGTGACGGCACCGAGTGTGAGCTCTTTCAAGAGAAGACTTGACCAACACTGGAGCGGGTTCAGGTACATTCAGGAGCCGGTGCATGCCCAGTATTTGCCAACAGTGCGTGACAGAGACGTGACCGATCGCCCGGGCGGCTAGCGAGCCGACCTTTTGGTGAAGAATATAAAGGAAAAGAGACGTGACCGATCGCCCAAGCGGCTAACAAGCCGATCAGTGGCGAAGAGGATAAAAGTAAAAAAGTAAAAAAATAAACCTTCACAAGACAATTTTCCGCCACGAAAATAATTCCATAACAATTTCACATATTCAAGTTTATTTTTAGTCTAAATTCTCTTTCAGGCATAGTTCAGTTCGTTAACAGTGTTGGGAGGCTTTGAAAGCAGTTTACTTAAATCTGTCATGATAAAATTTTACACAAGAAGAACATAATACTTCCTTGAGATAAATATACAGTATATATCAGGTGCCTACAAAAGAGCTCGGGCTCTCAACTGGCTCAGCCATGTTATTATTATGATTCTGAATCGACTGTACCTGTGTTCTTTTGGCTAAATAAATTGTTTCAATATCAATATTTTAATATCAGGACTCTTGACTAGGGTACGCTACTGAAGGCTGGATAGTAACAGCCAAGGTATAAGCGGTGATTGAATATTTGCACTAATGATAGGTACTGTGATTTGCGTGTTAGCTGTAGTGCTGGCGGCTGAGTGATGATGATGATGATAGCGTTGTTAAAATTAGAGATGGTTATGTTTATGATGATGGTGATTGCTGATCCTCATGCTGGCGGTTAGTTGACGGTGCTAATAATATATTTTACCGGTGTGTAGATTTTAATTGCGAGATTTTGTTCACCTTTTGATGGTGGTACTTTTTCTAATGGGAAATTACTGAAATTTTGTCCGAGTGGCTTATTTCCGTATACAGCGATGTAGATGTTTACCAGTGTCTTATTTTCCTTAATTCATGGTCTCTCCTCTCACCTTTATCCACCATTTCTCTCTAACCTTTCTCCGTCTTCACTCTTCAGCTCATCGACCAATCAGAAGCCAGCATCAAGGTGAGATGGGCGGAGCACTGGTAAGGTATATAAACAAAGGTCGGCTTTGAACAGCTCGTACCTCCCTTGTGTGGCGAGGCGTCTGAAGGCACTTTATCCGTGCAGGTAATGTTGTGTTGGCCGGTGTTGTGTTTAACAAGCTTTGCATTAAACAAAAAACGTAATTCCTATTACAGTATATGCAGTATATGTACGTAGTGTAGACAATACTTGGGGAAAATGCACAAGTAGATATCTGTAGTTAACAGTTTTCCGATCATATTTCCCTCCAATTTTATTATTCAAGACTGTTTCATTTATTAAACCATTGAATGGTGGGGGTTTATATCAGCTGAATTAGATCGTCTGGCGTTAACCAGAATAAAATACCCAAGGGCGACACTGCTTGAAGGGTTAATGTATGATATTGATGCTGTTAAAGTCACGCTTAAAGTTATGCAAAGTGGCTCTTGTGCAATAAGTGTTTGATGACATTAATGAAAAAAAAACAATGTTATTAATTTTTTATAACCACAAGAGAAGTGGATCACCCCGTCCTCACGGAGATGTGCACATACCACGCTGTCTTTAAAGTACATTATTATGTGTCTGCGGCACTGACCTGTGTGTACATTAATAAGTACGTATACAAAGGAAAACATACGAGCTTTAAGTTATGTCCTCTCGTGTTGGTGATGCACATCACAAAGAAATGTCCCGGGTTCACATTTTCCATCCCTTTCAGGATTTGGAATGTCTCTTTGAAATGTGCCCTATTATATCTTGTTTGAAGAGTTGTTTACCTAAATCCTTCAATCCATATTTAGCTTTGCCAACGCTGAAACAAACTTCATTGGTGACGACACGGATATTACCTCGTTGGGATCTATTTCATTGGTGGGTAAATGGAAATAATCTAAAAACAAATTTTAATTGACGAACACAGAAGTATTTCGGCAAAGCAACAATTTATTGGCGTATTATAATCATATGCGAAAAAAATTTACATTGATGATAACTACAGTATCAACCTAAAACAAATAAACGATATCACGTTAATATATTGTCCAGATAATTCTTAAATGATTAATACATAACACTGATCCCCTAGAATAAATAACACTCTAAATAACCAAATCATTGCTGGAACAGATGTCACGGATGATGATACATACAGCTACGGTAAAGTTTGGTGTGAGGGCGACTGGGTGGATTGGGGTTGACAGTGCTGGTGTTGTAGTGTACCGACGTATAGGGTTCAACCAAGACCTTGACTTTAACGATGTAGAAAAAAGCCGTAGGAGGGCCTAGTCCGTGGCCCACCAGTTGAAGACCACTGCAGGCCTATACTTATTGTACAGGGGCCCTTATGGTTGTGAATATATTATATAATGAAATACTCGGTGTATACACTTGAAACAAGGTTATACGCTGGCACGCTGCGCGACAAATTAGTTTCAGTGGGCCCCCAGATACCGGTGGGCTCTAGGCTAATGGCCTACTTGGCTTATTGGTAAATCCGGCCCTGACCACATGACTATGAGCTACTGGAGGTGAAACAGGTAACATCAGGGTTCAGTTTTTCCTAAATCCGAGGTCAGTTTCGACACACTGAGGGGGCCACCGGACTTAAGCAATTATTGTGGGTAGCTGTCCATATATGCTTCGGTCAAGGGTGAACAAATGTGGACTATTTGTGTACAAAGGACTTGATCAAAGCATAGGAATCGAAGTGGCTGTTTGACCGGCAAGTCCAGAAAGGTTAATATTATCTGGAGTCGGTGTCCGTCTCTTTAAGCCGGCGGGCAGATTTGACTCCACTGAAGCTGGCCGGTACAAGACTGGCGGTGTAAGGTCGGGTGAAATCTGTATTTTGAATTGAAGATGTTTATACAGATTAGTACACTGCGGATTGTTACGTCAGTGTGTTATTTGTTGTAAGATCAGTTTTTTATGTTTACTTGTATTACATCAACAACTTTTCAATTTAAGGATCGTGTTCAAATGAATGCGAACTGTCCTGGGAACTTATTTCACGTTCTGAACTTTCCATTAGCCGTGAGCCATTTGTTTCTTCTGTCTAGACATTTATAGCTGTGAAATAGTCTTCTCTCTGTACTCCGGACAAAGAGAAGACGGTCATGCAATTGCAGTCTTAAAAAAAATTACCTCAGATATCTTGGCTCTTTAGTACATCTCCAGTGTTCTGCTCCTCTGTACTATCTGTATTACAACTTCTTGACTGACTCTTTTTATGAGTTATACCGTAATCCTCGAGGCTCCCAAGATCATGCTGCCTTATTGATCACGCGAAACTCTTGTGAATCTGTTCTTTGTACGATGACTCCCACCATCAACCAGAGTGTCTCATATTTTGATGAATATATTTGTCAAGGTACAAAGTATATTGTTACCATACGTGTCCTTACGATCAACATTATATTACATTGTACTATTTGGTCACCCGTCACTGATCATAACTCCTACATCTTACAACTTCTACAACCAGTGTCTCAATGCCGCGGGTGACAATAAGTTGTAATTTTAACTAGTGACAGCCGGGTGAATGTATAGGAGCGAACGGGAGTATGCCAAGGTTATGTTGAACCGCCAAAGGCCTCATCTCTCCTTGGCTACCACCACGAGAGTTTTTACTCCTTGTAGTCTACACTGGGGAACACCTGTGGTTAGTCTTGATGTGTACCTGGAAGAAATTTAATAACAAGGAAGAATGGAAGCCCATTTTTTTTGGTTTAGTTAAAGTTTAGCTGCACGTGGTTATCACTCTCAATGATATTTATGAACAAAATACCCAACTGGAAATAAAGATATGGTAGCTTTGTTGGCTCTCCCTGGTTGAGTCGAGTCACTGTTTGCTATTGTTTGTATACCCGCACTCTCTGTGGATATTGTGTGTACACCTGGTTTGCTTATATACATGCTGAATCAATGTAAACTTGTATGACGCTTTTACTGAATATATATGTATGTATGTATGTATGTATGTACGTATGTATGTATGTATGTAATGTTTTATGTGTGTATCTAACAACTATTTTTGTGAATCTACCTAACCTAACCTAACCTAACCACCCTAAAATACCTAACTAACCTACCCTTACCAAACTAACTTTACCTAACTACTGTAACCTAACTATCCTACCCTAAAACTACCTTAATGTGGACATATAAGGTATTGATGGTTGGTACTTTCCCTCACATTCACCAAAACCTCAAACGAAATATGTGATACGTAACAACATCGTGATGAAGTAAATAAAATAAAAAATACTGAAAGAAATATATATATATGGTCTCGTTGGTGAAGGAATTAGGTTATGTTGACAGGTAAATAAAAAGTGGTCAATAACAGAGGCTCCGTCACACTACTAACACGACCTAACTGTAGTCGTGTTTGCTGACCTAGTTTGTTGCTTCATGGTAAACGATGACTTTTAAGGGTTGATGACTTTGCTAAATATTATGTTAACTCGTTAAATATTAAGTTAATTCTTCACTCAAACCTCATTAAGTGATGCGGTTAAGGGTGTTTAAAATGGTGTTGTGAGGTGTGGGGGAGTCGAGGTCTAGTAGTGTGTACAGTATTGCATATCTAACTAGACATTATTATGAGAATATAAATAAATAATTGATAGCTCTCAGGGGATTTTATCAGTGTGACCATCCTTCAGTAAATACACGTACAGGTCCCCTTCCGCTTACTTGGCAACTGAACGACTATCATTCTGCCCACGATATTCACACGGCATATAAATCACACACGTGTAAATATAATGTAGTGGAAATTCAGTGTCCAGTGTGAGAGTAAGGTATGTGTGTGTTGTTGGCAGGTTCAGTACCATGGCAGGAGCAACAGCAGAGGGGGTGTTGGTGGCGGTGCTGTGTCTGGTAGCAGGGGTGGCAGGGAGGAGTACCACGGTGCCTGCTGAAGCCTGCCAGTCAATGATGCCGAGCCACGGTCATAATGCCCAGTTATCCCAGCCTCCCTACAACCTGATTGTGAGAGGCAATACCCAGGCTATCAACTCTCCAGTCAATGGTGAGTATAACACATGTTTTAGTGCATGTCTACCTCCTTTCCATCCCAGTCTCTCCCCCTCCCCTCCCCTCCCCTCCCATCCCCTCCCCCTTTCTCCTGTGCATATCTCCCCTCCTCCCTATCTCTCCGCCACCTTCCCACACCACTCTTCTCCCTTTCCCTCCCCTCCCCTCCCTACTACCCCTTTCTCCTGTGCATGTGACTCCCCCCCTTCCCACTCTGGACGTGGGGAGGAGGACCACTACCCATCGGATGTGAGTTTCGTGATCAAATATTTACTCCCTAATAATACTGTTGAAAACTTCCGTCCGTCAACACAACCTCTATCACCCTCTCCCCTTTACCCCTCCCATCACTTCCTCCTCCCTCTCCATACTTCCCTCCCTTACGATGTCAGTCTTCCCTCCCTATACTTCCCCATTTCCTCCCTCCGTCCTTTATTAGTTCCCCCCTCTCCCACCCCCTCCCTCCCTCCCTCCTAACTCCCTTCCCCCCTCCTCTCTCGGCCAGTCCCCCTTCCCTTTCATTGTCAAGTCGTCAAAGGATTCAACACATTCATTCATCTCTTGTTAATTTATTCCTTTGTTTATCTAAGAATTTATTAACTATTATTACCAGTTTATTTCCTATAATTTCTTCCTTTGATTTTATTTTACGTTTGTTTACATAATTTGTCATGGTAGTAATCTTAAACTACCATTATCACCCTACCATTATCAGCCTGTCTGTCTGTCTGTTTGTCTGTCTGCCTGGCGGATTCTCTGAATGTCTGTCTGTCTGTCGGTCTGTCTATCTGAATGTCTGCCATATTCTTATACTTTTTTTTTAATTTACTTCACTTTATTTAGTTTACTTTATTCTATATTATCTTACTTAGCTTTACTTGTTTTTAATTTATTCTTTCTAGTTTACTTTACTCTATTTTATTTTACTTTACTTTACTCTATCTTACTTTACTTAATTTATTTTACTCTATATTACTTTACTTTACTTTACTCTATTTTATTTTGCTTTACTTTACTTTACTTTACTCTATCTTACTTTACTTTACTTTACTTTACCTTACCTTACTTTGCTTTACTTTACTTAACTTTACCTTTACTCTACCCTACTTTACTTTACTTTACTTTACTCTACTTTACTTTACTCTATCTTACTTTGCTTAATTTATTTTTACTCTATATTACTTTACTTTACTTTACTTTACCTTTACTCTACCTTACTTTACTTTACTTTACTTTACTCTACTTTACTTTACTCTATCTTACTTTACTTAATTTAATTTTACTCTATATTACTTTACTTTACTTTACCTTTACTTTACCTTACCTTACTTTGCTTTACTTTACTTTACTTTACCTTTACTCTACCTTACTTTACTTTACTTAATTTTACTTTACCTTTACTCTACCTTACTTTACTTTACTTTACTTTACTTTACCTTTACTCTACTTTACTTTACTTTACTTTACTTTACTTTACTTTACTCTATCTTACTTTACTTAATTTATTTTTACTCTATATTACTTTACTTTACTTTACCTTACCTTACTTTGATTTACTTTACTTTACTTTACCTTTACTCTACCTTACTTTACTTTACTTTACTTTACTTTACTTTACCTTTACTCTACCTTACTTTACTTTACTTTACTTTACCTTTACTCTACCTTACTTTACTTTACTTTACTTTACTCTGTCATACTTTACTTAATTTATTTTTACTCTATATTACTTTACTTTAATTTACTTTACCTTACCTTACTTTGCTTTACTTTACTTTACTTTACTTTACCTTTACTCTACCTTACTTTACTTTACTTTACTTTACTTTACTTTACTTTATCTTACTTTACTTAATTTATATTTACTCTATATTTCTTTACTTTACTTTACTTTACTTTACCTTTACTCTACCTTACTTTACTTTACTTTACTTTACTTTACTTTACTGTACCTTACTTTACTTTACTTTACTTTACCTTTACTCTACCTTACTTTACTTTTTACTTTACTTTACCTTTACTCTACCTTACTTTACTTTACTTTACTTTACTCTATCTTACTTTACTTAATTTATTTTTACTCTATAATACTTTACTTTACCTTTACTCTACCTTACTTTACTTTACTTTACTTTACTTTACTCTATCTTACTTTACTTTACTTTACCTTACTTCATCCTCATCGCCACAGGTCGGTCATCTAGCCTGTACCTCTGACCTATAAAACACTATGTGACCTGATACCCAAAGTACTGTTGAATAAAGTATTGTGTATCTCAACCCCTCTTAGTACCTTACATGTCTGTATTTACCTCTTTCACTGTTATTTTGTTATTTCTGAATGATTGACAGTGTGTGTATGTGTGTGTGTGTGTGTGTGTGTGTGTGTGTGTGTGTGTGGATGTTTGATTTTGTGTGTTTGTGTTTGTGTGCTGTGCGTAAGTGTACGTGGTGGTGAGGGTGGCGCGGTGGGGTGGTGGTGAGGGTGGCGCGGTGGGGTGGTGGTGAGGGTGGCGCGGTGGGGTGGTGGTGAGGGTGGTGAAGGTTGGGTGGTAGTGAAGGTTGGGTCCTGAGCGGCCATGACCACCCCACCATCTCTACTTTCACAGTTGTACGGCTCTTCTTCCTACGCCCTCCCTCCTCCTTCCACTTACCCCATTTCCTCTCTCCCCCCCTTCTTCTGCCTCCCCTTTTCCTCCTCCCTCTACCTTCCCCTTCCTTCTGTTTCCTACTTCCTCCTCTCTCTACCTCCCCAATCATCCTGCTATGTTATCATCCTGCCATACAATCATCCTGCTATACTAATATCCTACCACACAATCCTCTTGCTATACTATCATCCTACTATATTATGTACAATACTATCATCCTTGCTATACTGTACTATCATCCTGTTATACTATTATCCTGCTATACTATAATCCTGCTCTACTACCATCTTAGCATATTATGTACTATACTATTATCCTGGTACGTTATCATCTATACTATCATACTATCTCACCCTCTCGTCATTTCAGTGGTGCTCGCGGGTGCAGGTCCAAGAGACATGTTCAGAGGCTTCTTCGTGAAAGCCTTTGACGACGCCACCGGGAGAGCCATTGGATCCTTCACCAACGCTCCCAAGACAATTGACTGTGGTGGTGTGGCGGTGAGTGGCCCAGGTGGTTGTTGTGGCCCAGGTGGTTGTTTTGGTCCAAGTGGTTGTTGTGGTCCAGGTGGATGTTGTGGTCCAGGTGGATGTTGTGGTCCAGGTGGATGTTGTGGTCCAGGTGGATGTTGTGGTCCAGGTGGTTGTTGTGGTCCAGGTGGTTGTTGTGGTCCAGGTGGTATTGTGGCCCAGGTGGTTGTTGTGGTCCAGGTGGTTGTTGTGGCCCAGGTGGTTGTTTTGGTCCAAGTGGTTGTTGTGGTCCAGGTGGATGTTGTGGTCCAGGTGGATGTTGTGGTCCAGGTGGATGTTGTGGTCCAGGTGGATGTTGTGGTCCAGGTGGTTGTTGTGGTCCAGGTGGTTGTTGTGGTCCAGGTGGTATTGTGGCCCAGGTGGTTGTTGTGGTCCAGGTGGTATTGTGGTCCAGGTGGTATTATGGCCCTGATGGTGTTGTACTCACTGGAACATCAAATTTGTCACTGTATTTTTACAATGGAAACTCATGTGTTTATGATCAGCATATAAAGGTACAAGCGCAGATAGAACAGTGTATACAAATGGATAATGGCTGGTTGGTCTAGACAAACAGGGAACAGATATATGGAGAGAGGCACAAGCATCTAGAAAAGGCTCCCTGGCTGACTGTCAGACCGCCATGGATCATAAAACACGCCTTTACATATTCAGTTTCATTCGCTCTCAACCTTGTAAAGATATAGGGGCAATGGTTCCCTTTGGGGAGTGGGAACATACTATTCAGATAATCTCATAAATATTTTTAGGTTATGTAAACTTTCTTTAGGTGTAAATATCGATTTTTTGTTAATGGCGGCATATTCATCTGAAGGCTTGTGGCAGGAATGCTGTGGTCCTGGGGAGGGGAATGTACACGAGCCTATGAGAATCTGAGACCCGTATTTAAGGGCCAGCTAGACTGTCCAGGGGCGGATCCAAGAATATCAAAAGGAGGGGGTCCCAGAAGTTGTGGTGGGGGAACATGGTGAGCATAGCGAGCCCACCCAGCTATTTTTTTTTTGAGAGGGGGGATGTAAGCGATCGGGCCTTTTTTAAATCTGACCAATATCATGGGCATTTTGAGGCCATGTGCACTTAATATTAGGAGATATTCTGAGGTCATTAGTAATTTCTTTTTACTATAGAAAAACACCTGAGTACAATACTGCATTGAAGAAAAAGTCTTGGAATTTCCTGATAAAAAGAGGGGGTCCGGACCACCAGGACCCCCCCCCCCTGGATCCACACCTGCTGTTTCTTCTTCCGTACTAGTAATAGTTTATCATGAAGTGTATAATAAATTGTTAACATTTTTGTCTGGACTTGTAGAATGTTCTTGTTAATGTTCGATATTCATTACAGATTTTTTTTTATTCAATGCTTTTTATCATATTTAATGTTGATATTTGTCTCAATATTTCTCCCCAAGCTCATGAAATATTCAAAACAATAATTAACTGATGATACAAAGTCTTACCCTTATCAATAAACCTTAGCTTATTAACTTAAATATTTTAGACATGAATTCCATTACGTCATTCTAAATACACGATGTTGGGTGCTGAGATTACAAGTGTTACGTAAAGTTTAGAGTTCCCAAGAGTTACTTTAAGCTTAAACTGAATCCCAAGTGTTACTTAGGGCTTGAACTGAATCTCAAGCGTCACTTAAAGCTTGAATTGAATCCCAAGAGTTAACTTAAAGCTTGAACAGAATCCCAAGAGTTAGCTTAAAGCTTGAACTGAATCCCAAGAGTTAGCTTAAAGCTTGAACTGAATCCCCAGAGTTAACTTAAAGCTTGAACAGAATCCCAAGAGTTAGCTTAAAGCTTGAACTGAATCCCAAGAGTTAACTTAAAGCTTGAACAGAATCCCAAGAGTTAGCTTAAAGCTTGAATTGAATCCCAAGAGTTAACTTAAAGCTTGAACAGAATCCCAAGAGTTAGCTTAAAGCTTGAATTGAATCCCAAGAGTTAACTTCAAGCTTGAACAGAATCCCAAGAGTTAGCTTAAAGCTTGAATTGAATCCCAAGAGTTAACTTAAAGCTTAAACAGAATCCCAAGAGTTAGCTTAAAGCTTGAACTGAATCCCAAGAGTTAACTTAAAGCTTGAACAGAATCCCAAGAGTTAGCTTAAAGCTTGAATTGAATCCCAAGAGTTAACTTTAAGCTTGAACAGAATCCCAAGAGTTAGCTTAAAGCTTGAATTGAATCCCAAGAGTTAACTTAAAGCTTAAACAGAATCCCAAGAGTTAGCTTAAAGCTTGAACTGAATCCCAAGAGTTAACTTAAAGCTTGAACTGAATCCCAAGAGTTAACTTAAAGCTTGAACAGAATCTCAAGAGTTAGCTTAAAGCTTGAACAGAATCTCAAGAGTTAGCTTAAAGCTTGAACTGAATCCCAAGAGTTAGCTTATAGCTTGAACTGAATCCCAAGAGTTAGCTTAAAGCTTGAACTGAATCCCAAGAGTTAACTTAAAGCTTGAACAGAATCCCAAGAGTTAGCTTATAGCTTGAACTGAATCCCAAGAGTTAGCTTATAGCTTGAACTGAATCCCAAGAGTTAGCTTAAAGCTTGAACTGAATCCCAAGAGTTAACTTAAAGCTTGAACTGAATTCCATAAATTAAGTATAACTTTACGATAAAGTCTTAAAGTTTATTTACTTTGTCATCTTAAAGACTGGGGCTCACCACGCCGGTCCCTCCGCTAAGAACTCTGTCACTCTCACCTGGCAGCCACCTGTGGGCTTTACAGGCTCCGTCAGCTTCATGTGAGTATGAGAACGTATACCTTACAAGGTCTGTCCTTTTCCTTGACTCTGTCCTTGTACTTGTCGTTGTACCTGTACCTATCCTTGTACTTATACTTGGCCTTGTAGACGTACCTGTCCTTGTACCGGTATCTGTCCTTGTACGTATATGTCGTATTAGTTAATATTAGAAAGATGATAAGTGTAGTAAGTAAGTCATTATTGAAGGGTGTCTTATATTGGGTATTAACTAAAAGGTGAATACAAGACCTTTCCTGTGTTGGTGTTAATGGGAAAGTCTGGCTGAAGCATTAACTAGACCTTCAAATAACCAGAAAGACATAAGCTCTGGACATGTATACAGTAATTGTACACTGTAGTTATGTAGTACAGTATCACAAAAATATCTTTATGAGGTTAAATGTGTATTAAAATGTGTGATATTAACCTTGATTCAGATTTTATATTTAATTTTAAAATAAGTTTAATTCTGAATCCATATTTAAATCTGATACTATTTGTGATTTTAATTCCATTCTTAATTCTCCATGTTGCAGGGCAACTGTGGTGCAGACTATGGACACGTTCTGGGTAGGTGTCGTATCCAAGAGTGTGAACTTTTCATAACTTCTGATGTAAATTAAATTTTTCTTCAACTTGTATTTGTCCACGTGTCCCCTGGTGAGTTAGCTGCCCTTAGGTTGTAAATTATAAAAGGAGATTCGCCTGACTTCTCGCCCTTAAGTATTTTCATCTTTTGATTTAAACAGTCAAATTACAAGAGCTTTTTATATGCTACATCATTTTGATATTTTATAAATACTTTTTATTCATCAATACACATTATTTAGTTATACTTTTGTATTTAATAAAACCCCAAACCAATAGTGTGTCTTTCAAACCAGCAGCTGACTCCTCTGTACTTAATGTTGATGTTATAATGTTATTAAAGTACTGCGTTTTAGCAACTAAGATTTTTACGTGCGAAGCAAGGTTACTAATAGACTAGTCCACCACCAACAACAACAAAAATGTGAAATAGAACTCCTATGTATACAGGTAGCAACTGAATATAAAAACGTTTCTTGCCGTTTCTTAGATGCAATCAAAATCGTTTTTCTCTGATCGCCCCCGGATGAAATAATAAATTTTATGCTAGAAGAGTACCCACGAAAGGCTGAAAATTAAACTGGAAGGGTACAGAATTCGGGGAAGTGTCCTCGGGTGGATCGGAGACTTTCTTCATAACCGCAAGCAGTGTGCGGTGATTAATGGCACGAAATCGTCATGTGCACTCGTCACAAACGGGGTACCGCAGGGCAGTGTATTGGGCACATTTTTGTTTGTTTGTTTCATAAATGACATGCCAGAAGCTATACACTCCTCCATGCAAATGTTTGCGGACGATGCCGAGTTATTTATGGAAATTAAGAACCAAACAGACTGTGAAGAGTTGCAGAAAGATTTCTGTAAGCTTCAAGAATGGTCGAAGAAATGGCTGCTAAGATTCAATGTAACGAAGTGTATTTTTTTATTTATTTTTTTACGAAGTGTAAGGAGGCGTATCATATGTCCCAACGAGACGAAGAAACTGCATTAATTGAGACTGAATGCGAAAAGGACCTACCCCCTGTAGGTGTGTATGTTGACAATGAATTGAATTTCTCGGGTCATTGTGAGAAGAAAACGAATCAAGCAACTAAATTATTTGGTCTTATAAGAAAGCCGTTCAGATATCTACACGTCCCTCGAAACGATCTTCAAGAGTGAGGTGCTTCCCCGTCTGGAGTACTGTCACTCCGTCTGGTCCCCTAGATATGCTATGGACTGTCAGTTGATTGAAAATGTCCAAAGGAGGGCCACCAAACTAGTGCCTGCACTTCGGCACCTCAGCTACCTTGAGAGATTAGAGCACCTGCAACTCCCTAGTTTATACTACACAAGGGCAAGGGGGGTCTAATTGAGGTATATAAACATCTCAGGGGGCACTACTCAGCCGAGTGTCCTTACCTGGAGCTGGCGGACGCTCTCCCCACAAGGGGTTACAGCTCAAGGTTGAAGAAGTCACTAGTTCAGAAAACTGTGAGGGCGAACTTTGTCGGAGTGAGAGTTGTGAACTCTTGGAACAACTTGCCAAAGAGTTTTGTGACGGCACCGAGTGTGAGCTGTTTCAAGACCAGACTTGACCAACACAGGAGCAGCTTCAGATACATTCAGGAGCCAGTGAATGCCCAATACTTGCCAACAGTGCGTAACAGAGACGTGACCGACCGCCCAAGTGGCAAACGAGTCGATCAGTGGCAAAGAGAATAAGGGTAATGTAAAGTCAAGTAACTCATCATGCAGAACAGAGGCAAAGTGCTATTTCACTCAGTGACGAATCAGTGGAGCACTATCTGCTTTTGCAGCTGAAGAAGACCACTAGGCACTGCCCGCTGAATAAGGCAACCAGGAAAAATAGGTGCATCTTTAAGAAGCTTATGCTTCCTTGATACTACTAAATATAGAGTATCCTCGCTGTAGAAGGTGCTCTGCTGTACGAAGTAAAATTAATCCTTTTCTTATAGTTATGCAATAAAATAATTCCTCCGTCTTCTGTTAAGATTTTAAAGAGAAAATTTTTGAGAGGGTAACTAAAGTAAATCTACATCACGGCAATTTGTTTGAATTTTTTGTACATTTACTTTTTACTTTTATCCTCTTCGCCACTGATCGGCTTATTAGCCGCTTGGGCGATCGGTCACGTCTCTGATTACTTTTCATTTTCATTTATCTTCTTCACCAAAAGATCGGCTCGCTAGCCACCCGGGCGATCGGTCACGTCTCTGTCACGCACTGTTGGCAAATACTGGGCATGCACCGGCTCCTGAATGTACCTGAACCCGCTCCAGTGTTGGTCAAGTCTTGTCTTGAAAGAGCTCACACTCGGTGCAGTCACAACACTCTCTGGTAGATTGGTTCAAGAGTTTACAACCCTCACTCCAAAAAAGTTTGCCCTCACGGTTTTCTGGACTTGCGGCTCTTTAATCTTGAGCTGTGACCCCTTGTGGGGCGAGCGTCCGCCAGCTCCAAGTAAGGACACGCAGCTGAGTAGTGCCCCCTGAGATGCTTATACACCTCAACTAGGATCCCCCCCCCTCCCCCTGCCCGTCTGTAGTATAAGCTAGGCAAGTTCAGGCGCTCCAATCTCTCAGGGTAGTTGAGGTGCCGAAGTGCAGGCACCAGTCTAGTGGCCCTCCTTTGAACATTTTCAACCAACTGACAGTCCCTAGCATATCTCGGGGACAAGATGGGGTGACAGTACTCCAGATAGGGAAGCACTTTACTCCTGAAGATCGTAACAAGGGACGGACCGTCTAGATATCTGAACGACCTTCTTATAAGACCCAATAATTTATTTGCCTGATTTACCTTCTTCTCACAATGGCCCGAGAACTTCAGCTCATTGTCAACATACACACCTAGGTCCTTCTCACACACAGTCTCAACTAGCGCAGTTTCTTAATCCCGTTGGGACATATGATACGCCTCCCTACCGTTGGTACGCCCCAGGTGCATCCTCTTACACTTCGTGACATTGAATCTCAGCAGCCATTTCTTCAACCATTCCTGGAGCCCACAGAGATCCTTCTGCAGCTCTTCACAGTCCGCTTGATTCTTAATTTCCCGAAATAACTTGGCGTCATCGGCAAACATTTGTATGGAGGAGTGTACAACGTCAGGCATGTCATTTATGAAACAAACAAACAACAGCGGGTCCAATACACTGCCCTGTGGTACCCCGCTTGTGACAGGTACAGATGACGATTTCGTACCATTAATCACCACACACTGCTTGCGGTCATGTAGAAAGTCTTCTATCCACGCTAGGACATTTCCCCGAATTCCGTACCCTTTCAGTTTGATTTTAAGCCTTTCGTGGGGTACACTGTCGAAAGCCTTGGCAAAATCTAGGTAAATATTGTCGATATTACCACCCCGTTCCAGAATATGGGTCCAAATATCCAATACCTTGAGCAATTGTGTTAAGTAGGAGTGCCCCGGCATAAAACCGTGTTGGCAATCTTTTACAAGGTTGTTTCGTATTAGATGTTCCATTGCGGCATCTCTGATAATACTCTCAAGTACTTTACATATTATGCTAGTCATGCTCACCGGTCTATAGTTGTTCGTGGAGTGACGATCGCCCTTCTTGAAGCTAGGACTCACATAAGCCACTTTCCATTCACTAGTGACCATTTGTTCGTCCAGGCATTTACAAAAACAGGATCTTCAGGGGCTCTGCAAGCTCGTTGCACAACTCTCTTAGCACTCTAGGATGCACCATTAGGGTGTGTCATACGGAGGCGAATTTTTTTTTTTTTAGTTTGAAAAATCGGCCCATGGTATTAATGATGTAGTTCTATGTGCAGAATCATGTGATATCTTCAGATTTGAAAAGTTTTCATTTTTTGCTAGGTAAATTTTAACTTGAAATCTTATGAAAATTCAGTATTCCCACCCTTTTACCAACACCACTAAATAGCTTATTTAAAGTAAAGTAAATGTATCAGGTTAATTTATTAGGATGAAAATGATCCAGAATAGTGAAACGAATGATCTTGACACATTTATTAAATTTAATATTCCTTTAGAAAACAAAATCATCAAATACAAAAACCGGTTTTACTACTACGACCCGGTGTTGCTGCACACCATAGAGAACATGTCTTTCTTGCTTCTGTTTCTACTCATCACCTCCCTGCTGACCACCTGAGCTTGGATGTAGCCTTTCTCCTCTCCTGGTTGTGGCTGACGTGACTGCTGGCCTCGGCCACTTGCTGTACACACAACGCCTATACTCTGGGTGTGAGGGCCAGGCAGGACATGCATGGGGTTGTCCAGGAAAGCTCTGACTTGAACATTGGTGGAGGCTGCAGGCAAGAGGGGCTCACTGCCAGCCTGATGTTATCCAGATCTATGAGATCAGTGAGGGTCTTGGCACCTAGATTGACTTCAGGAGTCTTCCCTGACCCCTGAAGGAATCGTCACCTCAAATTCGGATCTGTCATGCCCATGATCCCTCCCTTAAGGTCCTATATCCAAGATCTTTTTGACTGCCACTCTCCCCTCTCATCCTTACTTCAAGAGCATTGGTCTGCAGAAACTATCCTCTCTAAGCCGAGCATACCAGGAAGATCTCCCACAGTCTGCTCCACAATCTGGAACAACTCTTGGCTGACTCTCAGGAGCTCAAGCTGGAAGAGAACATACCTCGACCTTTCGGAGAACGATGACTTGATCCTGGTGCTGAACCACTTCGCAAGTAGACACTCTCACGATGAATTGGACAATAAGTCTCAGGTTGTGAAGCTGGTTCCTTTCAGCTTGGCGAGATGAGCGACCCAAATTCTGCAGAACCTGAGAGCTGCTGTGAGCCACCCAGAATGTAAGACTGGACCTATCTGCAGGTAAGCAAGCCCTATCAGGCATGACCCCAGTTTTGATGGTGGCACTGCAAATCATGTAACCATAGTACTGGTCAGTACTCAGGCCGTCAATGACAGTATGCAAGCTCAACGAGGAGGGCCAACTGCATTTTTTCAAAGCTCGGATTTATTTCTAACTCAGTGGTAAGTCTCAGCATCTTGCCAAGAGGACCCAGACCATCTGTTGCTTGAAAGTTATCTTGCCATCCAGCTCCTGGATCAGATGTCTGAGCGGCAACTCGTTGGTGTGGAGGTCACAAACAATCCAGACCTTCCTCCCAATCTTCCGCTCTATCCACTGTATGACCCCCCCTACACCCTTGGTGTTCAGGTGCTGGTGCTGTCCCTCCAATGGCCTGGGTAGGGTCTGGTTTGATGTTCCTCTCTCTGAGCCAGTTCACAATGTTATCTGCCACTATCTCAGCTGGTTTCCTGATATCTTTTCTCTGAGTGAAATGCCACAGCTCTCTCCCTGGTTCACTGCAGCAGGAGTAGTTCTCCTTCACCATGGTGCAGGAACAACTTTATCAGAGCTCCTCCAACTTTCATGAACACTTAGTGTCATCCCTTCTCCCATCAAAGAACAAAACAATTGATTCCATTTTCTTATCCCTTTATCAAACTCCTCTTCTAGGTTACTGACAAGTTTTCTCCTGAGCTCTCTCTCATTTTGTTATGACTCTTATCACCAGGTGAACATCATCAGGCAAGTTATCAAACCACCGTCAATCCAGGCAGCTGTTGCTATTCCCAGTTTCTCTTCTGAGACCAGTGTGGTGTTTCCATGCTGGCCAGAGCTATGCTCGACATTTTTCCTATTTCGAATGTTATGCCTGGAAGGTTTGGGATCATTATTTTCTGGGTTAGGGACAAAGTCACCATTCTTCCTGGTCAGCACTTCCGCTGGCCTCAGCCAAGGGGAAGTCATTAAACTCTGAATCAGCTTGACTCAATCATCGGCCTTTTTTACTCAATTCTGGGCCTTCTCAAGCTCCCTTTTTCTCCGGCAACTTTTCTCCTTTCTGTCTCTCAGTGTTCCCGTCTCTTGACTCCGGAATATCTTGGCAAGAAATCATGAGAGCCCTATACTGCCAGTCTTCTGTGCTTTGACAATGCCAGTCTGATCACAGGAATCTTCAGTTCACGCTTCTGCAAATATACAGGAGATGTGGGCCCTCGGATTACAGTCACGACTGCATCCAAACCAGGACAGAGAACAATTGGGCAAATTTCGGTAAAGCATCAGTCAATAACTGGTCCAGTTGTTTTGGCAAAGTTAAAGTCCTAACTGCAAAAGTTTTCTCTCCCAAGAGAGATATCTCTTGCCTTTTTTCCAACTGGCTAGCAGTCTTCTCACTAATCTTCTTCTGACTGTTGTTAAGTGACTGGAGGCTTGAACTGATGTTAGCCAGAGGTACTGTGCCAAGACAGCTTTGCGGTCATATCACTGGCAATGTCTTTTGTTTCGTGTAAGTCTTGGTTCTTTTTCACTGATTTGCCCGATTAAAACACTTCCTATCTCAAAGCATCTCTCAATGTAGTAAGGCAACTCCGACATGAGGAGCCTTCTCCGAGACCCAAGATAGTGACTGAGATGGCTGATTTTTGGTTCGTCCTGACACAAGCAGCCATCGCAAATATTATCAACTTATAAATGCATCAGAATTCAAAAGGTGATAAAAAATATTGTTGGAAGTGGGTTGTTAAAGAATGAAGTCAGAAAGCAATGTTCACTATTTAATTGTAATGCACTAATGCAGCTGTATTGCTAGATTTCGATAAATTTCATGCTAAAATTTCTACTTTCTGCCAAAGGTTGCAAAATATTGAACTGAAATTATTTTCGTTTATATACAATTTCAAAATTCAAATTTCAAAAAGTGATGGGCCATTAGTTTTAGCTGATCTTCCTCCTATGACATTAACACCCTAATGCACCATGTCAGGTCCGGGACTCTATGGACCTTTAGCCTGACAGCTTATTTTAAATAATAATTTCAGAACACAATAATAAAAGCTGGTGTGTGAACCGTCTGTCCTCAAACGCAGGAAGGTGTTAGTTGCATCCTTCAGAACACCGGAGAAAAGAAGCTGTTCAATGCCCTCGCTTTTATCCTGGTCAGAATCTGCGTAACTACCATCCACCAGCCTGGTGTTCTGATACTCCACTTGCGTTTTCAATTTCGACTTTGCATAGCGGTAAAACGCCTTTGGTTTGACTTGACCTCGCCATTACCAGCTTATTAGCCGCTCGGGGGTTAGTCTGTTGCTTATTACTTGTTTTGAACTTTATTGTCCTGTGTCAGCACAAAATAGGGAAGCCGGAGTACCTCGAAACTGTGATATTTATAGTGTCACACTGATAACACCCTTCCCATGTCTATCCTGGAGACAGGACTCTCAAATTCATAGGACACACGGTGAGATACATGTCACCGTTGTTCCACTAACACCTGTATGTTCAAATTCTCAAAACTAACAAATCTCTGCGGTGGTATTGGTGGTGCGTGACATCACAAAGAAATAGTCGGCCTATTGCTTTCCATTAGTCACTTTTTCAGGATTTTGAATATTTAAATGAGATCTGCCCCATTGTGCCTTTGTCTGAGAGGTTGTTGTCCTTATCTTTTTAAGGATTTGAGCCCTTAGGGCCCATACGTGAGGACGAGGTCTCATCCTTTTGACATTAGGAATGTGAAATTCTTGCCCTCGAGATTTCAGGGACCTAGAGGTCTTATTTAGAGCCCTGTGACATGAAGTTCTTTTGTCCAGGTAGTCCTTCGTGACCTGTAGATCTTTCCTAGGAGCCCTTAGAGATCTAGAGGTCTTCCTTGTGTCTCTTAGATCTAAGATCTTGTCTGGGACAAAATGATGATATACCCTGTACCAGAGAAATATTTTTTAGTATGAAGTTACACCGATTGTTGAAAGGAAACTATTTGTCTTTGTTTTATTATTTTCTCTCTTCATTGAATCTACTGTGTACAGATAATTTCGGTTTAACATTTTATGGACATAAATGTCTAAGCATTTTCATTCTCCAAATGATCAACTCTAAGAAAACATTATATCTTGGGACTCTTCATTTTGCATGAGTGTATAACTCTAGGGTCATCTTTAAGAACATATAACGAAAATAAATTGAGTGCTATTCTTAAGGTGACCCAATGGTAGTTATCTTAGGTTCTGTTGTTATCATGTTGTTAATGGTAAAACTCGGCAAATTCTAAGTTATTATGTACCTTCATGTAGAGACTTGTAACACGCTACAATAGATGATGGGAAGAAGTTTATTAAGTATTCAGACAAAACGTTTCCTTTATTACAGGAGACACGCCAACACGGAATACTCTGTGTCGTTCACTGAGGTCACAGCAGCGGGTGATTAAGGTGTCAACTTACACACACACACACAGAACCCATAATAGTGAGAGCATCAACACGTAACACTACATGACGATGATGGTATTAAATTACAAAAAATATCACAAGTGTTCACCTACATACAAACAACACAACACCACAGGATGACAAAACCCCTAACACATTAGTTTAGCTTTTACAAAAATAGTGCACCGAGCCTTCTGAGGCCTGGACCGGGGAATTAATGTGTCGGAGTCGATCGTTGCTATGGGAGTGGAGGAAAACATTGTGTTGGTCAGTACAGCACCAGTTATAACCTGACATGTGGCTTTATTATACATTATCCTCTTCATCACCGTGCGGCTCGTTGGCGGTCACACCCATTACGCACTGTTGGTGCACTGCGCATGATATTAACTCCAGGATGTATCATGTATCTGTACCTGCGCCAGTGTCTGAGTAAGCGGTTAAGTCTGGTCTTGATGAACCTGTGATATGGGTGTAAATATATTTTTTGTTATAGACTGGATATGTGATTTACGTTCATACAACACAAGAGCTTTTAAAATTATAACATTTAGGACGACGAGTTAAATGTTGTATAGAATGTAGTACAAGTATATTTAAAGTTGTTTACCTTTTCTGCTCTATGATCCGCTGACCTGATGGTGATGGTGAGGTCGAGTCGATGAGCAAGTCAGTACCCGTTTGCTCTAATAATAAAACAACAGGTATTTCTTTCTAGTTCTCATCCATTGCTGCCTCATCCAGAAGTGAGAGAGTGAGGTGGAATAGAAGGTCAGTAACTGTGTTTCGTAGATGAGTCAAACTTCCTATGTCTCTCTCTCTCCTTCATTACCTCCTCCCCCTCCTTCCTCTCTCACTGCTTCCCTCTTCCCTGCTCTCCATCGCTTCCTGTCTCCATCCTCACCTTCTTACTTTTCCTCCCTCCCATCTATTCACTACTTCCAGTTGCTTCCACCAATTCCACGCCTTACGCCCAATAGACTTCTGCCATGAGGTATATCACAGCCTTTTATGTCATCAATGGAATATGCTGATGCTGGAATTATGTCTACCAAAACAAGATGTGACGTCATAGGCTGTGTCCTGTGTATCCTGTGATTGGTGTGTGTGTGTGTGTGTGTGTGTGTGTGTGTGTGTGTGTGTGTGTGTGTGTGTGTGTGTGTGTGTGTGTGTGTGTGCCAATGAATGTCTAACTGCAGGTTAATAAAATATTTTGGTAGATGTTGTCGTAATTTTAACACTTAATGGCTGACAGACATAGATGTTATGGGCTGGGACATGAAGATTAGCAGGTGGGGCAGTTGACCGAAGCATCTTGGATGTGTGAATCAATGGGGGCCTGACAAATGGGGCGGGAGGCGGGTGAGGCGGGACTAGTCATGAGCTTACAAATAAGGGATGAAAAGTGCTGGATGAGGTGTAGAATGAAGTGCAGGGTGAGGTTTGATGAATGAAAATGGTGATGAGTATGGTGGATGAGTAAGGTGATGATTATGTTGGTTGAAGTGTGATGGATGAGGTTTGATGGATGAAATGTAGTGGATTTGCGAATGAATTAAAAAATTGAATTGCTTCAAGACAACAGCTAGTTTATTGTAGCATTCCATATTCATTCCGTGAGGGCAGCGAAAAAAATACAGAACAGAGGCCACAGTGTTTATCAGATCCCAGTGGTAAGTGATATTGTGGCGTTGGAGGTGTTACAGTAGCATTCTCCTGTACATTGTTTAGTCCTATATAAACGAGTTAACTTATTCACATCAACCTGAAGGTGCGTATTGCCAGAGGTAGAGTACGACATATATATTTCATTTATCTTTTTACTTTCTCTGTAATATCATGTTTACTTGATATATTTCATCATGGTGGTCTATTCTCTTGTTTACGCCTCTGTCTTCTTGCTTCAAATTCTCACCAGCAAGTGTTTTTCAGGATTATACACTGTCAGGTTTACCTTGAGTAAACATGCTTTTGTAACAGCTTGTTTACACGCGCTGCCAGACGTGGAGGATGCAGTGGTGAGGTATGCTGGATGAATAGTAACGATGAAGGTGTGATAAAAAGTGGTGGTAGATCCGGTGTGGTGGAGGAGAGTGTAGGATGAGGTATTCTTGGACTATGCAGAAGAGGGTGGTAAGGTGTAGTCGAACAGTGTGGTATAGGTCTTGTAGTGTGGCAGAATAGTGTGGTAGGGTGATGATGGCTGCTGGAGCAATGGTAAAACGGTGGTAATGTCGTAATGATGCTCTATGTGGTGGAGGTGTGGTAATATACGGAGAGTTTGAATATGGTGGGAGAATGGTAGTCTGGTAGAGTTCTGCGGTAGAGAGTATATGGTGGGAGGTGGTTGAGTAGCTTAATGGGAGTGTGTGTTAATTGTGTTAAGGCAGTGTGGTAGAAGTGTGGCTGTGGGGTGGAGGTGCGGTGGGAGATGTGGTGTAGTGTGTGGTGGAGATGTGGTAGTGTGGTGGAGATGTGGTGTAGTGTGTGTGAGATGGTGAAGTGTGGTGGAGATGTGGTAGTGTGTGTGATGGGTGAAGTGGTGGCTTGGTAGTGTGTAGTGATGCACTTACATACTTGTGTGGTGATGTGATTAATGAAGCGACATGGTGCTGTTGTTAAGATGTGGGTAGTGTGGTGAGATGAGGCTGACCGTGTGGTGGCTTGGTGGAGTGGGTGTGATGTGGTACGAGGCAGTGGAATGGTCTGGGTGGTGGAGGCGCATCACGCAAGGCAGGTGTGTGGGACGAGTCTCAGAGGCAACAGTCCGCCAGTGCCTCCTCACCACTGAGGTGGCGGTGGCTCAGCTTCCTGCTGGCTCACACACCACGCCGGGGCCTTCCACGCCCTCTTACGCTCATACCTCCTCAACACCTAGCCATTCCCTGACTGACACCTCAACACCTACCAAAGTTCCCTGTTTCTGTGAATATTATTGGTCGTTAATAACAGGGAGGCGGTCTTTTCGCCATTTATCATAAGTTGCTCTTTCTCCTGCGTCCAACAGGTGTAGCTGTGTTTAGTGAACAATACAACGCCACCATACACCTGTTCTGGGGCCAGGAGTCTTCAGTACTTCCTGTCATTATACCTGGTCTGGAGTCTTGAGGCTTGGACACCTGCTCATAAGGTAAATGGCATCCCTGGTTCAGTAACAGATGTTCAGGGTGTAAATAATGTGCAGAGGCAGTTCAGTGCTCCACTTGTCAAGTGTCACATTCTGGACAATACACCTTCGCTCTCTTGACACCTCTGACACTTCTGCCATCAGCATATGGCACATTCTGGATAGTGACACCTCCCGCCCCCCTTGAAACACCCCTGACTCTACACCTCGCCTCAGACACTCTTAGCACTACAACCTTGTTTCCCGTGGCACTTGAACTACACCCGATTCCCTTGATTACACTCTTAACTTCTTACATCTCAGCTCAAAATACACACCTGACACTTTCACCCATTCCATGTGACACCTGGAAACACCTCGCTCCATGACCAGCCCTTGACGCAATGCCCTGCCTCGTGGCACAGTTGATTCTCCACTGCTCCATGACACTTTTTCGACCTCACTCGGCCTGTGACACACCCCCCTGACATATTGGCAGGCCACCCCTGCCCCTATGACATCCAAAACACGCGCATCCGCCTCATGACACTCTCTTTAAACTACACCCCCACCCCTTGACACACCTTTGACACTTCACCTCCCCGTGACACTCTTGACACTACATCCTCGCCCCGTGACACATCTTTGACACTACACGTACCCGTGACATTCTTGACACTACATCCTGCCCCCGTGACACATCCTTGACACTACACCATCGCCTGTGACACATCCTGATGCCACACTGCCCCCAGACACATCCTGACACTACACCTCCTGCCCTGTGACACATCTCTATACTACGCTCTCACCTGTGACACACTCTGACACTACACCCCTTGACACCAAACCCTCGCCCCTGCAAGACAAGATCCTGACACACCTCCTGCCTCTATCACACACTACAATTGACTCCATGACACACCTTGACTTACACTGCCCCTGTGACACATGAGACAGGAAATAAGAATCACATGTCAGGAATTTCATATATGTCACGTCAGAAAATAATTATTAATGAAAATGAAATAACAGCAAACAGTCGAAAAACATAACCATTACCAGCACTTGTTTTAGTGCCTTTTATCCAGCTTCTCAGAACAACCAGAGAATCATATAAGTTTATAAGTCCTAAGAATATTTGTATTGTTGTATCCCTAAGTCTTATAACAATACCAATTTTGAATCAATCGGGTATATTATATATCTGTCAATAACACTTTGTTCTACTCCCAATCAACACCAAATTCTCCAATAAGCAGAATATTGTAATAGAACTTGAGAATTATTGTTCAATAGGAGTCTTATAATAAACATTGTATCTTTGCTTCCATAAGTACACACATGTATTTTCTTGTAATATGTCTTGCTTTTGAGCACGAGCCAATACTTCCGTTATGCATCAACACTAAGGTGAGGGCGACGCCATTATAGTTCAGGACAACATACAGCACACAGGTCATTTTCTGTGTTGTTGAGGGAATAAGAGCTTTATTGGTTGGGGCGATTATGGTATTATCTGAACTCTATTTTTATTTAGGAAGATAATTGTGTATTTTCTGTGTGCTTGTGTTAATTATTTATCCTATCTGCTTGTGTGTGTGTGTGTGTGTGTGTGTGTGTGTGTGTGTGTGTGTGTGTGTGTGTGTGTGTGTGTGCATAATAATACAACTAATAATAATAATCAACGAGGATCAGAGAGTTGGAAAGGGGACAGCTTGTGTGTAGTGCTGCCTCGTGGTGTGTGGTGTAGGAGAGAATAATTCCTTGTACTCTCTTTTGGATTCTTTCTGTGAGTCCTGTAAGAACATCTTTATTAGGGCGCAGTATAGAGTTTAGGAAGTATGAATGTCGTAAATATTCAAGTAGTCATGTGTAGGGCACTATCGGCTGGGATCATTGGAGCCCCTACTCTACCCACCTTACTTCACTCTGCTCCCCTTCCTCCTCCTTTCCTCCTCCTCCTCCCCCCTGCCCCCTCCCTTCCTCCCTCCCTCCTATCCACATGTCTTACACCCATCCATTACTCCTACACATATATCCAGTCATCTGGGTCATTCATACCCATTCCATCATTCCTCTCCCCATTCTGTCTTCACATTTAACCTACCCATCCATTACCTTCTATCCCCACCACCCCTAGCCTCGAACCTCTTAGCTCAATCAGCCCACCTCCAGCCCACCAACCTCCTCAAACCAACTAACCACCACATGCTTCCCCGTCTGGTTATACGTGTCTGAGGGCCAATTAGTGAGCCATAGACCGAATACTCTACCTATATTTCTCAACCCTCATACTTGGTGCACTGCCTTTCTCTGTCACACCTTTCAGAGACAGATAATCAAACGCATTCTCATTGCTTTACTCTCGAAAAGACAACATATCTCGAGAATGTTAGTCAATATGCGGTAGAACATTTGGGAGAGTGTTCTATTTGTTCTAGCTGTATAATACACGTGATCATATTTGTTCTTTTGACCTGTTGGATATTTGTTCTAGATTTGTGACCTGTTCGTGTGTAGTGTGTGTGTGTGTGTGTATGTGTGTGTGTATGTGTGTGTGTGTGTGTGTGTGTGTGTGTGTGTGTGTGTGTGTGTGTGTGTTAAGAACTTTTCCTTTGTACAATTTCGATTATCGGGTGTCGATTTTATTTGGATCACATGAAGGTTAGTTAGTTAGGTTAGGTTAGGTTAGGCTAGGTTAGGTTAGCTTTAGTTAGCATAGATATCCAGTAAGGTTAATGCAAAGATCGAACTGAAAGTTACAACGTCATTATATTGCTGTACTTCTTAATAATTACTGCAATGACTTTATTCCTGATAGCAGTGTACAGTATAATTAGGGGCGGTAAGTTCATCATGTTCTGCACAACAACAATGATTTAGTCATCAAAGAGAATAACACACACACACACACACACACACACACACACACACAATAATAATAATACGCCCCAGGCTGAAGGGTTCTAACGTTTTTACTGAAATGTTCAATGAACTTCCGCCTTTAGAATAAATCTGTCCTTTGGAACTTAAACCGTATTTTTCCTGAAGGAGAGAACGGCTACAGTTATGGTAGAGTACTGGTCTAATTTTCGAGGCTATTTTGAATATTTTTATGCCTAGTAAGCCAATTTTATGAGTTTTGTAATAATTCGAAAAATATAAATTCCCCTGATGCACTAGGAGCTTGATGAGGAATATTCATTAAATATAATAAATAATTTGAGATCTCAGCCGTAACAGACAGTACAGACAGACAGACAGACAGACATGACTACAAAAGACAGAAAAATGAGTAAATTAGGGAGATTCATTATTTGTGGGGGGTCATGGTGTCTGTATTTGTGTAGGGAAGATTGACTACCTTACTTTTTATGTAGAGGGGGGTGTTGGGTGGTCACAGGGGTAATACACTGTAGTTATTTTATATTATTTTATACCATTGACCTTGCTATTTTGATATATTAGAGAATAGGCTATATATTTTTTTTTATATTAGAGATTAGAGTTATATGAAATTCCATGTTAGTATGTATGCTAATTTCTTGATTATTTTGCCAATAGTATGAGTAAGCATACATGTCGCCATAAGCTGTGTTAGCACGGCCTTGTTAGAAAAGTTTATTCAGTCAGTCAGTCAGGTCACAAATGCCACACATGGAGATTTTGGTGACGCAGTTAACCACGACGCTCTGGTAACTATAAGAAGAAATATTGTGATAAAATCATGCCTGTCAGTTTACCATGCCAAGCTCATGACAGAAACGGGTAGATAAACACTTGGCAAGGGCCCCCTTGACACACCTTAGGGGACTCATGATCAGACTGATGATTACCTGAACCAGAAAACTCGCAACATATGTGACTAAAATTTGGCACGTGATTATGACTTCCAATATATACACATATGGATGTACATAGTTACATAGTCTTTTGATGGTTGTATTTACATAAACATTAATGGACTCTAAATACAATCACTAAAGGACTCTGTAAACACAATCATCAAGGGCCTTCTGTAAAACATAAACATTAAGGAATATAAAAACACAAACATTAACACTGTTTAAACATCCTTCTGCACTTGGTGTAACAACAAAACAACGTTGCTTTAAATAATTCTGTCTCATCTACACACTCTATGATCTTTCTGACACAAGACAAAACATATCCACAGACCACAACTATCAAAACACATTCCCAAATATATCCAATCTATAAAATGGCCTTTACAATAGAAATAAACGACTCTAGACAAAAAAAAAAAACATATTTACACATCTGACTCATAAAACTAAAAACAAAACAACAAAAAACAACACCTGACTGAAATTTTTACTCATCCAAACACAAATAGAAACCAAAGTTGACATTTGAACATGGAGCTGACATTTGTGATTCCCCCTAAGTCTCTCTCCTCACTTTTATATTATTTAAGTGAAGAAGAGAAGGTCAGGCGACGAATTTAGTACAGTCGCTGCTTGGGGTTGGGGGAGGGAGGTGATCACTGTAATCGCTCGTGCTGCGTCGCTCTGCCGCTGGTGTATGGTTAATGGTGGACAGGGTCGGCTCCAGGTTTCAAAGGTTTTACTCTCTCGTTAAGGTCGATTTAGGGCGACAGGGTGGATTTTTTTCGGGTGTGGGTGGATGTTGTTTTCCTGGCGTGGGTATGTGGGTTTTCTAGGCGTGGGTGGGTAAGATTTTCCTAGCGTGGATGGGCGGATTTTTCTGGCGTGCGTTTGAGGGCGGGTTTTCCTGGCGTGGATGAGGTTTCTTGGCCTGAGTGGGCGGATTTTCCTGGTGTGGATGGTGCTGGTTTTTCTGGTGTGGTTAGGTGGGTTTTCTTGGGCTTGATGGCGGTGTTGGCGAATTTGGCAGTACAGTAATTATAATTTACAAATTCCTAAAATGAGAATAGTTAGTTAAATATCAATCAATATTACTTTTTACCTTGTATGTATTGATTTATTTCAATTAAATATATTATCATCACATTGTTACTCGATGTTAAATTTAATCAAGAATACAAACAATATTCGTAATATAAGCTAATACATGACATTGTTAACAAATTCATTATAACTAGACGCTTTTACGTTATACACAATAAATCACCAACCGGGATAAGATATTGATATGAATAAATGAATAAATAATATCCAATCAATGACGCCGAGGCATTGATGGGGACATTTCAATGGTTGTTTTCACCGTTTTTTTTCAACCAATGAGCGGTTACCTGTGACGTAATTGGCAGGGTTATATATAGGCCCCTCTTGTAATATTTATTCAGTCATTCGACCTACAAATTGACGAAAATGTTCTCTGGTCAGTGGACTCTTGACTGGTAAATTCTCTTTCGATGTAACGCGATATAATAATATTTATTGTCATACACAGCGATGTAAATACTTAAGTAAGTGAATGAGGTAAAGTTCCCATTGAGATCAAACAACTTTCGACAAAATTTCATAGGAAAAAGTCTAATCGGTTAAGTTAGATTTGGTTAGGTTAAGTGAGATTGGGTTAATTTCATTTAGGTTAAGTTAGATTGGGATAGTTTTGGTTAGGTTAAGTTAAATTAGGTTAATTTTGGTAGAAGTCTCGTAAAATTCACAGGTGATATGGAGAGCTGTGAACACCTGGTAGGAGCCTGCCAAAACGCATGCGCTGAAGAAGCTGCAGTAAGCTAACGTAACAATAATAATAAAAAGCAGTGGTCTCATGCACACAATGAACTTGGTGCCACTTAAAGATAATCTATATTTATTGGACTCAAACTTAAACCATTTAAATGATTTTCGAGAGCCTTAAATTGAACATAAATATAGTTTTTTTTAGGGTGTGTTAACCAAGTGGCACTCCGTCACCTCTTGGTTTTACAGCACAATACTCACGCTGCTGCTGTTTGTCGCATCAAATGGATTCTTTCTCACGGTTGGAAAGATCGACAAAATCCTCTAATGCACGAATTCCTCTAAGTATTGCAGGCGTGTTTTGAGCGGTTACACACACGTTCACACAAAAAAAATAATAACGGGATATTGAATGAAAACTTTAAATATTAATAAAAATTCACTAGAGTGCATTATTTTCGTTTGAATTTAAAAAAAAGTCAACACCAAGAGTAGTTACGAGTGCATTAAGTAACCCCGACATTACGACAAACGGTCATATATTGACTGCATCTGAGAATGTCTTAATATGCACACACACACACACACACACACACACACACACACACACACACACACACACACACACACCACACACACTCACACATTACTGATAATTGCCAAACAAAATTTATATATAAAATCATTTACGACAAGGTTCACGATCAGTCATAGTGCCAAGAATTGAATACAAAGTACTCAGTATAGGAGATGTAAACAGGAAAACCAGATACCAGATGAACAACGATGCCATAGAGAAATCCGACTGCGAGAGAGATTTAGGAGTAATGATAAGTAGGAACCTTAAGCCAAGTAAACAATGTGTTTTTGTTCGTAACAAGGCTAATAAAGTACTTGGGTTCATACAAAGGAGTGTTAGTTACAAGACTAGCGAGGTCATCCTAAAACTGTATCTTGCTCTTGTGAGACCACACCCACATGCAGTTCGCCCCACAATGAATTACAGAATGGATATAGAATCCTTGGAAAGAATTCAGAGGAGAATGACAAGACTAATCCCGGGCATTAGGAACCTTGAGTATAGAGACAGGTTAAAGCATCTTAATTTGCACTCCCTCGAGAGACGTAGAGCGAGGGGCGACCTGATAGAGGTGTATAAATGGAAGTCAGGGCTAAACAAAGGGGACATTACAAAGGTACTCAAACTATCCAACCAGGAGCGAACTCGAAACAATGGTTTTAAATTAGACAAATCTCGATTTAGGCGCGAAATAGGTAAACATTGGTTTGGAAACAGAGTAGTGGATGAATGGAACAAGTTACCAAATATCATCATTAACTTTAATACGCTGAATTGCTTCAAACATAGGTTGGATGCTTATATGAGCAATAGGGGTTGGGTGTAAACGGGACTGCCCAGTATGGGCCAAAAGGCCCGCTGCAGTTTCCTCCATTCTTATGTTCTTATGATCTTATGTTCTTATAAGCTCCTTCAATTATAAAAATAAAATGCCTCACGTAACTTAAAACGTAACGTAACCTAACCTAGTTTAACTTGGCCTAACTTAACCTAACATAGCCTCCCTTCTAGGTGAAATAATCTGGGGTGTTTAATCTTCAGGTGACTCAAATAAATGAATAAATAAATTAATTAATTAATTCATTCATTAATAAATAAATAAATAAATATGACCTACAGAGGGAGAAGACAATGTCACAGGAGGATATTGTCACCTGTTCTCTGCTGTTCGATCTTATGGATTCACTATAATGAGCCATCCCGTGATTGTGACAGGTGTTAAGGTGAGGCAACAAGACAGGTGTTAATGATTCTAGCGGGTGATGGAAGGTTTTTTTGTACAGGTAGTGAGTCTTCTTTCCTGCAGTGAACAACAAATATGTTTAATGATGTTATTATAGATCTACCTTATCTTCCACTTCTTCTCTTTCCTCCTCTTCACACCTCTTCCTCTTCATCCCTTTCCTCCTCTTATTCTTCTTTTTCCTCCTCCTCTTCTCCTCCTACCCCTCTTCACGCCTCCTCCTCCTTCTCCTTTCCCTTCCAATTCCTCTTCTTATTCGTGGTCCTCGTTATTCTTATCTTCTTCTTCCTCCTTCTCTTCCCCCTCTACTTTCTCTTCCTCCTCCTGCCTCCCCTCATGATCAGCAGGAGGCAGAGGCCCAGACATACGCAGCGCTGCCGCCTCGTATCGCGTCACCCACGGGTCGTATCTCAGTAATAAATTAACCAATCGATTTCAAACCTCGTAGTTGTCAGGTGGTATTGTCTGACCTGCCCCCATCCTCTGTGTGGGGGATGGGGTGGGGGAGGGGGTGGGGGAGGCAGGCTTAGGGGAGAGGTGGTGTGTGGGGGGGTGGAGGAGGTGGTAGAGGGAGGTGTGTGGGGGCGAGGAGGATGTGTGTGTGTGTGGGGGTGCTAGTAGGAAGAATGCTATATACGAAGTTATTCAGTTGTGTGTATGCGATAGGCAGGTGTATGATTGTCTGTAAAGGCATAGGTGTTTGTGTGGAGCATGTGTATGGGGAGGCAAGTGTGGGGGGGAGTTAGACAGGTGCGGGTAGGAAGAGGTTGGACAGGTGGATATGGGTGACCGCATCAGGGGAGATGTACAAATTGGGTAGGTGTGTTAGGGAGGAGGAGGGTGGTTGGGAGGGTGGGTGGGCGTGTAATTAAATCTGACGAGGACTCCGCAAAACTATAGGAAGATCTAAAAAAAAAATTCGAATGGTCTGAAAAATGGCAGATGAAATTCAATGTGGACAAATGTAAAGTACTTAGTCTAGGAGATGTAAGCAGAGAAACCTTAAACCAGGTGAACAACGTTGTTATTGAGAAATCCGAATGTGAGAAAGATTTTGGAGTAATAATAAGTAGGAATCTTAAACCAAGTAAACAATGTGTATTTGCTCGAAACAAGGCAAACAAAGTACTTGGGTTCATACAAAGGAGTGCTAGTTACAAGACTAGCGAGGTTATTCTAAAATTATATCTTGCGCTTGTAAGATCTCGCTTGAATTACGCAGTTCAATTCTGGTCACCGTATTACAGAATGGATATAGAATCCTTGGAAAGAATTCAGAGGAGAATGACAAGACTAATCCCGGGTATTAGGAACCTTGAGTACAGAGACAGGTTAAAGCTTCTTCATTTGCACTCCCTCGAGAGACGTAGAGTGAGGGGCGATATGATCGAGGTGTATAAATGGAAGTCAGGGCTAAACAAAGGTGACATTACAAAGGTACTCAAACTATCCAACCAGTAGCGAACTCGTAACAATGGTTTTAAATTAGACAAATTTAGATTTAGGCGCGAGATAGGTAAACATTGGTTTCGAAATAGCGCAGTGGATGAGTGGAACAAGTTACCAAACATCATCATTAACTCGAACACACTGGATAGCTTCAAACATAGGTTGGGTGGATATATGAACTATAGGGGTTGGGTGTAAATGGGACTGCCCAGTATGGGCCGATAGGCCCGCTGCGGTTTCCTCCATTCTTATGTTCTTATGTGGGTCGGTGGGGAAGATAATTTGGGTAAATGGGCGAGTGGGTGTGTTTGGGGGCTAGGCCATACCAAGGTCGGGGCTAAACAAGCGTGTGTGGGTAGGAAAGTCAATTTGGGCAAGTGGAGGAATGGGTGTGTTTCAGGGGCAAGGCTAGACAAGTGTGTGTGTGTGTTACCCATTGTTTGTTATTTTCTTTCACTGTTCTTCCTCCAAGATCTCACACACACACACACACACACACACACACACACACACTTCCCTACTCCGGAATGTCACAGATAAAATATTAGTTCACATTAATATTTGCAGATCACGACATAACTCATCACTGAAGGTCATATAAGTCGTAATAAAAACTATATATTATAACGAGGGCATTTATCCATACGACACAGCATACAGACTCTGTACTATATCCTGAAGGAATACTGTACATACCTGGCTTGTGCACACCTGGCTTGTACACACCTGGCTTGTACACACCTGGCTTGTACACACCTGGCTTGTACACACCTGGCCTGTATACACCTGTCTTTTACACACGTGGCTTGTACTCACCTGGCTTTTACACACATGGCTCTTACACACCTGGATTTTACTGTCGAGTATATATGTAATAACGAGACAGGTAGATATTGTTTATAATGACCTTTATTCTCTCTCTCTCTCTCTCTCTCTCTCTCTCTCTCTTGCTTCTTCTTATTTGTTGATTAATTTGCTTGTTTGTGCGTGTGTCTATGCTTCTCTCCCCATCTATTAACCTACGCCTCCGTTTATCAAGAGAAAGAGAGAGACAGAGAGAGAGAGAGAGAGAGATGAGAGCGAGATTACAAGATAAATTAAATAAACCCAGAATTAACCGTCTAACCTAACCTAACCTAACCTAACCTAACCTAACCTAACCTAACCTAACCTAATCTAACCTAATCTAACCTAACCTAATCTAACCTAACCTCATCATCCTCTTCCCCCTCACCCCCCCTCCTCACCTTTTCGTTCCCCACCCTCTCTCTCCACCCCCTTCCCTTCCTCCCCCCTCTCTCTCCATCCCCTTCCCCTTTCCTCCTCTTCCTCCCCTTCCACCTCCCTTCCCCCCTTTAATTGAGGTACTGGGGAGGAAGTAGTTAGGGGTTGAATTATTTACTGTGGCACAACTATCGGTGCCATTTATCATGGCTAGACAAACTGCACAGTTGGCACTTTTGTGAATTTGCCACTTCCTTCTCTACGTCACCTTGATGACCTACGATGACCTATGATGAACTACAATGACCTATAATGAAATATAATGATCTATAAGGACCTATAATGATCTATAAGGACCTATAATGACCTATGATGACCTATAATATCGTATGGTGACCAATAATGACCAATGATGAACTGTAATGACTTATGAAGACCTATGATGACTTAAGATGACTTATGATGACCTATAATGACCTATGATGACTTACTAAGGCCAAGGTGAATATGCGTAGTATATTGATAATGATGAGGAGGACAACAACAACAACAACTCACTCACGAATAATTGTGCCGATATATATATTAGAGAGAAAAAAAGTATGGCTAACAATCCTTTCACGACAGTCTCTTATAACGAATCAATATGACGTAAACACTTAAGAAATTGAAAGATGAATTTTTTAGTGATCTTCTCGGAAATATCAATACATATTTATTTAGTTTTTATATTTTTTTATTTTATTTTATTTATTTTTTATTTTATTTTTTTTTCGGGGTGAAGATGAAATTTCAGTCCCGTCTGTTGGAAATTGTTTAAAAAAAAGTTCGTCATATTTATTCCTCCCTACTCCTTTCTCTCCTTCCCCACTCCTCTATTATTTCCCTTACCTTTCCATCCTCACCTTCAATCCTCCTTTATTCTTCCACCTCTCTACTCGCCCTCCTTCCTCTTTCCTCCTTCTACTCTTTCCTCTTCTTCTTCCTTATGAAATTTCCTGATGCCGCCTTTAGTACTGTAGCCTCAACACACACACACACACACACACATAAGAACATAAGAACATAAGAATGGAGGAAACTGCAGCGGGCCTATTGGCCCATACTGGGCAGTCCCGTTTACAGCCAACCCCTATTGCTCATATGAGCATCCAACCTATGTTTGAAGCAATTCAGCGTATTCGAGTTAATGATGATATTTGGTAACTTGTTCCATTCATCCACTACTCTGTTTCCAAACCAGTGTTTACCTATTTCACGCCTAAATCTAAATTTGTCTAATTTAAAACCATTGTTACGAGTTCGCTCCTGGTTGGATAATTTGAGTACCTTTGTAATGTCCCCTTTGTTTAGCCCTGTCTTCCACTTATACACCTTTATCAGGTCGCCCCTCGCTCTACGTCTCTCGAGGGAGTGCAAATTAAGATGCTTTAACCTGTCTCTATACTCAAGGTTCCTAATGCCCGGGATTAGTCTTGTCATTCTCCTCTGAATTCTTTCCAAGGATTCTATATCCATTCTGTAATACGGTGACCAGAACTGAACTGCGTAATCCAGGTGTGGTCTCACAAGAGCAAGATACAGTTTTAGGATGACCTCGCTAGTCTTGTAACTAACACTCCTTTGTATGAACCCAAGTACTTTATTAGCCTTGTTACGAGCAAAAACACATTGTTTACTTGGCTTAAGGTTCCTACTTATCATTACTCCTAAATCTCTCTCGCAGTCGGATTTTCTATGGCATCATTGTTCATCTGGTATCTGGTTTCCCTGTTTACATCTCCTATACTGAGTACTTTACATTTGTCCACGTTGAATTTCATCTGCCATTTTTCAGACCATTCGAAAAATTTGTTTAGATCTCTCTGTTTTGCCGAGTCCTCGTCGATTTGATAACACGTCCTATTTTAGTGTCATCAGCAAATCCTACTTGCTGTCTATGCCGATATCTATGTCGTTTATGTATATAATAAACAATAATGGTCCAAGTACTGAGCCTTGGGGAACTCCACTTGTGACGTTGCTCCAATGGGACTTAGTGCCGTTAATGCTCACCGCTGTTTCCTGTCCTGTAACCACACCTAATCCATTTAAGGATGTCACCTTTGATGCCATGAGCTTCTACCTTCTAATTAGTCTTTCGGGGACTCTGTCGAAGGCTTTGCTAAAGTCGAGATATACCACATCAAATTGTGCCCTCGTCCACCGATTCGAAAACTGATGAAAAGAATGTTAATAGATTAGTTAGGCAAGAACGTCCGCTTGTGAAGCCATGCTGGGAATCATTGATCAATAGGTGCTTCTCCAGGTGATTTCGAATAGAGTTTGAAATGATTGCTTCCAGTAATTTGCCTACTATTGATGTTAGACTGATTGGGCGGTAGTTAGAGGATAGTGATCTATCCCCTTCTTGAAAATCGGTATTACATTCGCTATCCTCCAGGATTCTGGTACTACACCTGTTTTTAAGGACATGTTAAACAACTTTGCTAAGGGCATACTAAGCTCTTCCTTACATTCCTTTAATACTCTGGCAAATATCTCATCGACCAGGTGACTTATTAGGCTTTAGTTTGTCTATTTGCTTACTAACATCGTTACTAGTCACTACTATCTCACTTAATTTGTTTTCTTCACTATCTCTGAATAGAGTCGGTGCCTCGGGTATCATGTTTAGATTTTCGGTGGTGAAAACTGTTGAAAAATATTTATTCAAATTATTGCTCATTTCTCCGTCGTTATCAGTGAGCTCGCCGGAGTCTGACCGTATTGGTCCAATCTTTTCTCGTGTTTTAGTTTGATACATTTGGTAGAATCCTTTGGGGTTTGTCTTCGCCTCCCTTGCTATCCTTACCTCATTATTCCTCTTTGCTTTCCTTATCTCGGTTTTAACTCTACTCGCCAATACCCTATAATAGTCCCGGAGGTGAATTTCGCCACGATTTATCCTTCTACCTATAGCCTTCCTTTGGCCAATGATGTTCTTTAAATAATTATTTATCCATTTAGGGTCATTGTTGTCTGATCTGAGTTTTTTGTATGGTATGTTCTGCCTTTGTGCATTAAGTAACTCACTATTTAAATTATCGTGGAACTCGGCAATCTCAGATCTCGTTATCAGGTCGGTGTCATCTGTCAGGTTCACGGCCAAGCGCGACACCCCCTCTCTCAGCTGCCTCTTTAAACTGTCAAAGTTTGCCCTTCTGAAATCTGGTACTTTAGTGGAATTTTCCTTACGTCTGCCCTGAAAATCTAACTGGAATCGAATTTCTTTGTGATCGCTGTTTGCAAGTTCGTTCCCTACCTCGACATTGCTAATGAGGTTTTCTCTGTTCGTCAGAACTAAATCCAGTATATTATTACCCCGTGTGGGTTCGGTTATATGTTGACTTAGGAAACAGTCCTGGATCGTCTCGAGAAAATCCTCTGATTCTGAGTTACCCGTAAGGACAGTCCAATCTATTTGGCCAAGGTTAAAGTCGCCTACTATACAGACTTTGTTGTGTATGGAAGCCCTGCGCATTTCATCCCAGATAAGTCGCTCATTGACGCTATCAAGATTGGGGGGTCTATATATTACCCCTGTGATTAATTTTTCCCGACCGTCGCTTAATTCTATCCAAATTGTTTCTGTATTCCTCTCAGTTTTTATTTCTTATTTATTTCACACTTCAGATTATCCCTAACATAGATTGCTACTCCGCCTCCTTTCCTGGTCTGCCTATCGGTATGGAACAGTTTGTAACCCGCAATTTGGTATTCGACTGGTAATTCACGTGTGTCTAGGTTGATCCATGTTTCAGTGAATGCAATTATATCGATTTCTTCGGTACATACCAAGGCCTTAATATCATCCATTTTGTTTCTCATACTTCTACTGTTCGCGTAGTATACATTTAAGTTAGTCGTGTTCTGAGTCCTTCCCTTACCGCGTTTAGTTTTAAACTCCCTGTCTAATTTAGTTTTGTCATCATTCCTAACACTATTTCCCTGTAATCTTTCGCCTTGTTTACCCGCTCCCACTGCAGTCTCCTCCACCCCCGTGCTCCTATGTTCTCTTAGCAGTTTAAAGACTTCGATATCTTTTGAACTGCCCCCTCTAGAGCCCCAGCCAGGGTTGCTACTCCATCCCTAGACAGGTGCACCCCATCCCTAGCATAAAGGTCCCTTCTGCCATAGAAGTTGTCCCAGTTGTCAATGAATGGGACTGATATTGACTTGCAATATCTGTCAAGACGGTCGTTAACACCAACTGCCCTTGACAACCATTCACTGCCAACTCTCCTTCTAGGCAGGACACCGCATATGATAGGGATCCCTCCCTTAGTCCTAATACGATCTATGGCTGCCTTGAACTTATCAAGAAGTTCCTCGCTCCTACACCGGCCAATATCATTGCCTCCTGCACTGAGGCAGATAATGGGTTTGTTCCCATTACCAGACAAGATATTGTCCATCCTGTCAACTATATCCCCCACCCCAGCTCCTGGCAAACACACCCTCATCCTATTTTTGTTTTTACCACAAAAGGCCCTGTCCATGTACCTTACCTGTGAGTCACCAACAATTAAAGTTTTTATACCTTCCTTGTCATCCCTGTCCCTGACTGTACTAACGTCCAATTCGTCTATCAAGGGACTGAACGGGTTGGTACACTTAGCTGTTGTTGTCGTTGTTGTCGTATCCTTCGAGCGCTTCTTGACCACCAGCTTGGTCCTCCCACTACTCACGACTTTCCACTCGTTTGATTTTTCGTCAGACACTGGCTTTACTCGTCCAGCCTCTCCTTTTAACTTCGCCAGCTCTTTCCTTAATTTCAGGTTCTCCAACGTGGCCCTCTCAATTTCTAACTTGGCCCTCGCCAATTCTTCAGTGGACCACTCCAGTTTGGTCAACAAACTCTCATACCCAAGACCGCACATATCACTGGCCATATCTGATAATTATCCCTCTGGAGCTAACCCTGCCGTGACCTTTCCCCTAGTGAGGTCAGAACACAACTATTAATTCTCAACCCACAACAAAAATATGTAAACAAAAACTACACCTGAAAAAATAAATGACATGTTCCTGCCTGTGTATATAACCTAACCTAACCTAACCTAACCAAGAAATTCGATACGACTAAATTATAGGTGCGACTTTGGCAATTATACCCCACCATCTTGTTAATAAATTGTTAAGTTGTATACCTTTGTAGTTATTGTATATTTTAACATAATATAACAGCACAAAACAGAGCGGTTAGTCGTGAGCTTTGTGTTAATAAAGTTTAGGAATGGAGATTAACTTTATTTATTTACGATTATTTAGCTATTCATTTACTATTATTTAGCTATTTATTTACTATTATCTAGCTATTTATTTACTATTATTTAGCTAATTACTAAGTATTATTTATCTATTTAATTACACAAAAGTTCTGTGGAAATGGGAAATGGGAAAGAGGAGGGGGAAGGGGAAGCGGGTATTGAAAGGATGGGTTTAAGGGATGGGAAGGGAAGAGGGAAGGGGAGATTGAAGGGATGGGAGTAGGGATGGGGGAAGGAAAGGGAGGATTGAAGGGGTGGGAGTATGGAAGGGAATTTTGAAGGGAAGGGGGGATTGAAGAGCTGGGTTGAGGGGTGGAATGGGAATCGAAGGAGGGAAGTAGGGATGGGGTCTGTCATAGGGGAGAGGGAAGGGATATATCGAGTAAGAACATACCATTAAGGCTACCACCCTCCCTCTCCCCCTCCTCCCACTTCCCTGTCCCCCTGCCTCTCCCCTGCCCACTCCCTCCCCTTCCCCTCCCCATTTATAAGGCCTTTGCTGTCTCCTAAACACGGCATGCTCTTCCCAGCTCCCATCCCCAACAAATGAAGGGGTGGAGGGAGTGAAGGGATGGAGGTAATGAGGTGTGGAGGGAGTGAAGGGGTGGAGGGAGTGGCGGTAGAGTCGGTAAGTGTGCGTGACGCCCCCCCCCTTAACCCATACCATGAAGGGTCATTTACATTGAGGATCTTAACTAAGTGTGCGTGACGCCTCCCCCTCCCCCTTAACCCATACCATGAAGGGTCATTTACATTGAGGATCTTAACTAAGTGTGCGTGACGCCTCCCCTCCCCCTTAACCCATACCATGAAGGGTCATTTACATTGAGGATCTTAACTAAGTGTGCGTGACGCCTCCCCCCACCCTTAACCCATACCATGAAGGGTCATTTACATTGAGGATCTTAACTAAGTGTGCGTGACGCCTCCCCCCACCCTTAACCCATACCATGAAGGGTCATTTACATTGAGGATCTTAACTAAGTGTGGGTGGCCCTCCGGTCGATACTGACGGGAGCCTTCTAGTCTGCCCTCACACCCACCCACCCACCGCCCTGCTCACCCGCCCATCAGACTCGTCACTTTCTCCACGTCACGTTGATATTCTGTTCATAAAATGTAAAAACAAAACGCAAACAATAGTAGTAGTAGTAGTAGTAGTAGTGTGTATGTGTGTATGCTGGTTAGCAATCATATATTATGAATGATCATAGAAAGCGCTACTAGTGTATTTAAATCATAAAGAAGAATTTACGTTGGCTGTGTAGGTATTATTTTATCCTCCTGGTTCTTACTGGGGAGCGGCTACGATAATAATAATAATAATAATAATAAAACTTTGCCTACGTGGGGTCGGTCTCATGTCAACAACACAAACACCACCATGCGTGTTCTCACATCGCCTCATCGGTCTCATGTCAACAACACAAACACCACCATGCGTGTTCTCACATCGCCTCATCGGTCTCATGTCAACAACACAAACACCACCATGCGTGTTCTCACATCGCCTCATCGGTCTCATGTCAACAACACAAACACCGCCATGCGTGTTCTCACATCGCCTCATCTGTCTCATGTCAACAACACAAACACCACCATGCGTGTTCTCACATCGCCTCATCGGTCTCGCGTCAACAACACAAACACCACCATGCGTGTTCTCACACGCCTCATCGGCCCCATATGTCAACAACACAAACACCACCATGCGTGTTCTCACATCGCCTCATCGGTCTCATGTCAACAACACAAACACCACCATGCGTGTTCTCACATCGCCTCATCGGCCCCATGTCAACAACACAAACACCACCATGCGTGTTCTCACATCGCCTCATCGGTCTCTATGTCAACAACACAAACACCACCATGCGTGTTCTCACATCGCCCATCGGCCCCATGTCACAACACAAACATTCACCATGCGTGTTCTCACATCGCCCCATCGGTCCTGGCGTCAACAACACAAACACCACCATGCGTGTTCTCACATCGCCCTCATCGGTCCCATGTCAACAACACAAACACCACCATGCGTGTTCTCGCCACGCCCTCATCGGTCCTTACGTCAACAACACAAACACCACCATGCGTGTTCTCGACGTCTCATCGGTCCTATGTCATCAAATACGTTCACCACCATGCGTGTTCTCACATCGCCTCATTGGTCCTATGTCAACAACACAAACACCACCATGCGTGTTCTCACATCGCCTCATTGGTCTCATGTCAACAACACAACACCACCATGCGTGTTCTCACATCGCCCTGGTTGGTCTCATGTCAACAACACAAACACTACCATGCGTGTTCTCACGCTCATTGTCTCATGTCAACAACACAAACACCTGGCCTGCGTGTTCTCACATCGCCTGGTCTCATGTCAGCCAACAACACAAACACCACCATGCGTGTTCTCACATCGCCTCATTGGTCTCATGTCAACAACACAAACACCACCATGCGTGTTCTCACATCGCCTCATTGGTCTCATGTCAACAACACAAACACCACCATGCGTGTTCTCACATCGCCTCATTGGTCTCATGTCAACAACACAAACACCACCATGCGTGTTCTCACATCGGCACATCATTATACGTCCAAAAACGCGAGACAAATCTTGATCTCTCGCCCGTGTGTTTCTGTGTTTATCCGATCGTAATGATTTGCTGCTATCAGTATAATAGATATATTTGCAGGCGATATCACTCAAATGTTTGTTCACCATGCTTCTACCAGTGCTCTAACCTAACCTAAACTTACCTATTTGGGACCGAGTTTAGGTTAAATTAGGTTTTTCTATTAGGAATGGTGCCCGAACTTAAGAGTCTAATTAGGTTTCTTTGGGTAAAGCTCTACTAGGAAATGTGCCTATTACAACTGGTGCCTACCTACAACGCCACAACCATTATCACAACCCACACCACTCTCAAGACCACACCACCATCAACCCTCAACAGCACAGCCATCGTACACTGCTTCCATTCAGATATTCCTCACCTAAGAACATAACTCACACCGCCTCTTGGAATCAACACTTCTTAGAACTTGCCGCCAACACTGAAATAATTCTTGGTTTTATTTATTTTCTTTCTTTCTTTCTTTCTTTCTTTCTTTCTTATGAATTACAACTTTTTATTGAAGGGAAGAGGGTCACTGGTAAGGGTGGATGACAGTCTGCCACATTCTGCCCTCGTCTGTTTTATTCTGCCTCAGTCTTCCATTTTCACCCTGAAGCCACATCAATCACCCCACCCTCACTTGGCCGCCCTCCCTCCCTCTATGCCCGGTGTCATCATCACTCTTTCTGTCATTTCACGTTATATCAGTGTCCACTATTACTCTTACACTACCACCACTAACATACGTACAGTTCACCCCAGACACTCGGGGTTCCTTTAACTTCATTAGAACTCGTTTTATTTAGCACCATAACACCACCATTACCGCCATTGTTGTTCACATAACTTCGTGTAGGAACATTAATAGTAATTTTTCACCTAAACATTCGCTAATATTGTGAAATACTCAACAGGTTTGGGAGTCATTGTGAAATTAGCTGAAGTTTTGTCTCTGTGTTTTAGTCGTCCTCAGGATATATGAGACACGACTTAAAATATCAAAAGCAAAAACTAGATTACTTACCTCTAATCTGTTGCTTTCAGAAATATAACCATAATTCAGAATTCTGATTTGACTGTTTTAACAATCAAAATCTTGACTGTTCATCAACCAATTTTCGAATTGCTCTTATAAAACGATTACTAATCACCCCGGAAGCGAGTTTCATCACAAACAATTAACTATTTTCCTTAATTTATCGAACAGTAAATTGAGAGGTTCATTCTGGGTGACGAGGCAGGATCAATACCAACCTACAACGTGACTCAGGACCCATTTCCTACTATCTAACCAGGACTATCAAAAGGACCCGATCTTCGCTCCAATTTCCAACACCTAAAACTTTCAGTATAAATACTTTAATTAGGAAGTTCACAACAGCATTATCTCTTGTTACTTTGAGTCACCCACTCATCATTAACCAATGAGTCTAACAACTTCACTAACAACTTAAACAAACTCACTCACTGCGTCCTTCAGGATGATATAGCCGTAAGTCACAAAAAACTCCAATTAAAACGTAATATATTCCGTCACTACCAGGCTAGAAAATTCAGTGAAATTAAATAAATAAAATGATGCGTTTAATATCGCAATTTCATCATTCATGGCATAAAGGTTATTGACTCACAACAACATGCCTCTTACTCTAACAACAAGCCCAACTATACGCCTCGTCCTCTAACTTATGCCTCGTCCCTCTAACCTATACCTCTTACTCTAAAACACAACATACACCTCTTACTCTAACCATACACCTCGTCCTCTAACATACCTCGTCTCAACTTATACCTCATCCTCCTAACATACCGCCTCGTCCTCCTAACTTAACATACCTCGTCCTCCTGTAACCTCTACACTTATACCTCGTCCTCAGCATACCATGTCTCAAAAAGTGCATTAAAAGAGAAATGCAGCAATTGGACATAACTCTCTCATGCTCAGTTAAGGAAGAACCTATGTAAGAATTTGTGAAATCGGATGAGTATTAATGATAGACAGTATAAAGGTATCATCATACAGTATAAAGCATCAGCTCTTTCCCCCTGCTCTACAGAATACAGAACCGCGATTATGCCATCAACGATATCCTTAATTTCTCTTTTTTCACCCCTCGCTTCCCATAATGGAGAATGTTATCATCATCTCTTACTGTTAGTTTGCAATCATCTGTTTGACTGAAGCTCCGTGGACTGATAAGGAAAAGAAACCTTAATCTTGTCACTAGGAGAAGTTCATTTACTGATTATAGAGAGGTCTAGGTCAGGTCCAAAAGGTCATGTTGATGTCCTTAACCAACATGAATGAAAAAACAAGCAGAAAAAACAAAAAAGTCAGGGGTCAGCAAATAAAGGGGTCAGGGGTCCCCACTAAATAGGGGTCAGGGAATCCACTAAACAAGGGGTCAGGGTCCACACAAAACAAAGGGTCAGGGGTCACTAAACAAGAGGGTCAGGGGTTCACTAAACAAGAAGGTCGACCTTTACACACTCCTATTAAGGGTGATCTACGGAAGTAGTGAAGGACAACCCCACTACCACCCTGCCCATACCACCGCCTGTCCACCATGCCCTTCCCACCACCCTGCACCATCCACCACCCCATCACCACCACGCCACAATCCACCAACGCCCTGCCCACCACCATGCCCTGCCCACCACCGCCCTGCCACCCACATCTTCACCACGCCCTACACCACCACGCCCTGCCCACCACCACCTGTTTGAGAATGCAGGATAGATAAAATAGTCAAATAAAAAAATGGAAGAGAGAGAAGATGAAGGAAAGAGGAGGCAAAGTGAACAATGTATATAAATAAAGAGAAATAAAAGTTAAGGAAAGATATAAAGAATATAGGGAGGAGATGAGAGGGAGGATGGGAGGACTAAAGAAAAGGAAGAAAGACATAAATTGGAGTGTAAGGATAGGATTATGATATAGGTGGAAAGATTAATTGGTGAGTGGTGGTATAATGTTAATAACTAAGAGGCGTGGTTGAAGAATGGGGTGAGGTAAGTAATGAGTAGTAGTGGGTGATAATACCTCCCAGTGCTGGTGATGATAGATTGATATTAGTATCAATGCAATTGAGGTGGTGAAGTAGTAGGTAGGACAGTGAGGGTGATAAAGGTTGGTGATGGTGAGAGTAAAAGGTAGGTGAATGCAAGTCAGTGGGGTATGTGGAAACACCACCAAAATATTGAAATGATAGATAATAGAAGAGGAGGTTGCCAAAAAAAAAAAAAAAAAAAAAAAAACACACCATCAGCACCTCACCTTTTGCACGACCTCTACCAGCTGAATACATTACCGTATTGCATATACAGTAAGTTAATATTAATGGTTATCCTCGTGTTTATTACCCTAGGCTGTGTTCTGCTGGTATTTGTGTTGCCCTAAGGTTGTGTTCTGCTGGAATTTCCATTCATTGCCTAGGTTGTATTCTGCTGTGTTGTGTTACCCTATATTATGTTGCCTAGTTTGTGTTCCTGCTGTGTTGTGTTACCCTGTACTGTGTTCTGCTGTGTTGCCCTGATTTGTGTTCTGCTGTGTTGTGTTACCCTGTGTTGTGTTCTGCTGTGTTGTGTTACCCTGGGTAGTGTTCTGCTGTGTTAGTATTTACCCTGAATTTGTATTCTACTAATGTTATGTCTCCCTAGATTTGGTATTCTGCTGTGTTGTTTACCCTGGATTGTGTTCTGCTGTGTGTGTTGCCTTGGTTGTGTTCTGCTGTGTTGTGTTACCCTTAGATTTGTGTTCTCTGCTGTATTGTGTTACCCTCGATTTGTGTTCTCTGTATTTGTATTACCCTAAATGGTTGTATTCTCTGCTGTGTTATGTACTGCCCCTAATTGTGTTCTGCTGTGTTGTGTATTACCCCTCAGTTGTGTTCTGCTGTGTTATATTACCCTAGGTTTGTATTTTGTGTTGTGTTACCCTAGGTTGTGTTCTGCTGTATTTGTACCTAAGGTTGTGTTCTGCTGTGTTGTGTTGCCTGGGTTGTGTTCTCTCTTGTGTTGTGTTGCCCTGGGTTGTGTTCTGCTGTGTTGTGTTACCCTAGGTTGTATTCTGCTATGTTGTGTTACCCTAGGTTGTGTTCTGCTATATTGTATTACCCTAGGTTGTATTCTACTATATTATGTTACCTAGGTTGTATTCTACTATGTTGTTACCTAGAGTTTGTATTCTACTATTTATGTTACCTAATTTGTGTTCTGCTGTGTTGTATTTACCCTAAGTTGTATTCTACTGTATTTATATGTTGCCCTAGGTTGTATTCACTATGTTATGTTGCCTATGATTTGTATTCTACTGTGTTGTATTTACCCTAAGTTGTATTCTGTGTATTTGTATTTACCCTAGGTTTGTGTTACCTAGTTTGTATTCTCTGTGTTATGTACCCCTGGAGTTTGTGTTCTCTGCTGTGTTGTTGCCCTGGGTTTGTGTTCTGCCTGTGTTATGTTGCTTCTTTAAATTTGTGTATTCTGCTGTGTTGTATTTACCTAAATTTATATTCTACTGTGTTATGTTACCCTAGGAATTGTATTCTGCTATGTTATATTACCTAAGTTGTATTCACTACTGTGTTGTTTATTGCCCTAAATTTGATTCTCTGTATTTATGTTACCCTAATTTGTATTCTGCTGTGTTGTGTTACCCTAGGTATGTTCTGCTATGTTATGTTCCTAGGTTGTGTTCTGCTGTGTGTTACCCTATTTGTGTTCTGCTATGTATATTACCCTAGTTTGTATCTACTGCTATTTATGTTACCCTAATTTGTGTTCTGTGTTGTATTTACCTGGATTGTGTTTCCTATGTTGTATTTACCCTAAATTTGTGTTCTGCTGTGTTGTGTTACCCTGGAGTTTGTGTTCTGCTGTTATTTACCCTAAATTTGTGTTCTGCTGTGTTGTATTTACCCTAGGTTATGTTCCCTATGTTATATTACCTGAATTTGTGTTCTGCTGTATTTATGTTACCCTAGGTTGTGTTCTCACTGTGTTATTTACCCTAGGTTGTGTTCTTGTTGTATTTACCTAGGTTGTGTTTCTGCTATATTTGTATTACCCAAGAATTTGTATTCTGCTGTGTTGTGTTCCCCTGGGTTGTATTCTGCTGTGTTGTATTTACCTAGGTTGTGTTCTGCTGTGTTGTGTTACCCTAAGTTTGTGTTCTGCCTGTATTTGTGTTACCATGGGTTGTGTTCTGCTGTTGTGTTGCCTAGGTTTGTAATTTCTGCTGTGTTGTGTTACCCTGGTTTGTGTTCTGCTGTGTTGTATTTACCCTAGGTTGTGTTCTGCTGTGTTGTGTTGCCCTAAGTTGTATTCTACTGTGTTGTTGTTTGCCCTAAGTTGTATTCTGCTGTATTTGTTACCTAAATTTGTATTCACTATGTTGTGTTACCTAAGTTGTAATTCTACTGTGTTATGTTACCTAGATTGTATTCTGCTGTGTTGTATTTACCCTAAGTTGTATTCTACTGTATTTTGTATTTGCCCTAGGTTGTGTTCTGCTGTGTTGTATTACCTAGGTTTGTGTTCTGCTATGTGGTGTTGTGTTACCCTGTATTTTGTATTCCTCTTTGTGTTGTGTTACCCCAAGTTTGTATTCTACTGTGTTATGTTACCTAGAATTTGTATTCTGCTGTGTTGTGTTACCTAGATTTATGTTACTATGTTGTATTACCCTAGAATTTGTGTTCTGCTGTGTTGTGTTACCCTGATTTGTGTTCTGCTGTGTTGTGTTACCCTGGGTTGTGTTCTGCTGTGTTGTGTTACCCTAGGTTGTGTTCCTCTGTGTTGTATTCCACCCTGGGTTGTGTTCTGCTGTGTTGTTTTACCCTGTGTTGTGTTCTGCTGTGTTGTTGTTACCTAGGTTGTGTTCTGCTGTGTTGTGTTTACCTGAGTTTGTGTTCTGTGTTGTGTTACCCTGAGTTATGTTCTGCTGTGTTGTGTTACCCTAGGTTTGTGTTCTGCTGTATTGTATTTACCCTAGGTTGTGTTCTGCTGTGTTGTATTACCCTAGGTATGTTCTGCTTGTATTTGTATTTACCTAGGTTGTATTCTGCTGTGTTATGTTACCCTGATTTGTATTCTAACTATGTTATGTTACTAATTTGTAGTTCTGTGTTGTATTTACCCTGGGTTGTGTTCTGCTGTGTTGTGTTACCCTGTGTTGTGTTCTGCTGTGTTGTATTACCCTGGGTTTGTTCCCTATTTTGTATTTACCCTATGTTGTATTCTGCTGTGTTGTATTTACCCTGGTTTGTATTCTGCTGTGTTGTGTGCCCTAGTTGTGTTCTGCTGTGTTGTATTTACCTGAATTTGTATTCTGCTGTGTTGTATTACCTAAGTTGTGTTCCCTGCTGTGTTGTGTTACCCTTTGTGTTCAGATGTGTTGCTATTTACCCTAGGTTGTGTTCTGCTGTGTTGTTTGCCCAGGTTTGTGTTCTGTGTTGTGTTACCCTGGTTTGTGTTCTACTGTGTTATGTTACCCTGGTTTGTGTTCTGCTGTTTTATGTTACCCTGTGTTGTGTTCTGCTGTATTTGTATTACCTAGGTTTGTGTTCCTACTGTGTTGTGTATTTACCTGGGTTGTGTTCTCCTGGTGTTAATGCCCTAAGTTTGTGTTCTGCTGTGTTGTAGTTACCCTGGGTTGTGTTCTGCTGTGTTGTGTTGCCCTGGGATTTGTGTTGCCTATGTTGTAGTACCCTGTGTTGTGTTCTACTGTATTTGATTTTCTAGGTTTGTAATTTCTGCTGTGTTGTATTTGCCCTAGGTTGTGTTCTACTGTGTTGTATTACCCTAGGTTGTATTCTGCTGTGTTGTATTTACCTAGGTTGTGATTCTGCTGTGTTGTGTTGCCCTGGGTTGTGTTCTGCTGTATTTGTGTTGCCCTGGATTTGTATTCTGCTGTGTTATTTTATTACCCTGGTTGTGTGTTGCCCTATGTTGTGTTACCCTGTGTTGTATTCTGCTGTGTTGTATGTTACCTATGATTTGTGTTCTGCTGTGTTGTGTTACCCTAGGTTGTATTCTGTGTGATGTTACCTAGGTTGTGTTCTGCTGTGTTGTTACCCTAGGTTTGTATTCTACTGTATGTTGTGTTACCTAGGTTGTATTCTACTGTGTTATGTTACCTGAATTTGTGTTCTGCTTTGTGTTGTATTGCCCTAGGTTGTGTTCTGCTGTGTTGTTACCCTAGGTTTGTGTTCTACTGTATTTGTGTTGCCCTATTTTGTGTTGCCCTATGTTGTGTTACCTGGTTGTGTTCTGCTGTGTTTGTGTTACCTAGGGTTGTGTTCTGCTGTGTTGTGTTGCCCTGGGTTGTGTTCTGCTGTGTTATGTTACCCTAAATTTGTGTTCTGCTGTGTTGTATTTGCCCTATTTACATTTGCCCTATGTTGTGTTACACCTAGGTTGTATTCTGCTGTGTTGTATTACCTAAGTTGTATTCTACTATGTTGTGTTACCAAAAGTTGTGTTCTGCTGTGTTGTATTACCCTAGGTTTGTATTCACTGCAATATTTAGTATTACCCTAGGTTGTATTCTGCTGTGTTATGTTACCTAGGTTATATTCTGCTATCTTGTATTTACCCTAGGTTGTATTCTGCTGTGTTGTATTACCCTGGAGTTTGTGTTCTGCTATGTTGTATTACCCTAAGTTGTATTCTGTGTTTTGTTACCACCTAGGTTGTGTTCTGCTGTGTTATGTTACCCTATTTTGTGTTGCCCTATGTTGTATTTACCTAGGTTGTGTTCTGCTGTGTTGTGTTACCCTGAGTTTGTGTTCTACTGTGCTGTGTGTTACTCTAGGTTGTGTATTCTGCTGTGTGTGTTCACCCTAGGTTGTATTCTACTGTGTTATGTACCTAGGTTGTGTTTTACTGTGTTATGTTACCTAGGTTGTATTTTACTGTGTTGTATTACCCTAAGTTGTATTTTACTGTATTTGTGTTACCTAGGATATGTTTTGCTATGTTATTTACCATAATTGTGTTCTACTGTGTTTATGTTACCCTAGGTTGTGTACTGTGTTGTGTTACAAATTTGTTTTCTACTGTGCTGTATTACCCTAGGTTGTGTTCTGCTATGTATTACCCTAGGTTGTGTTCTGCTGTATTGTTACCTAGGTTGTGTTCTGCTGTGTTGTATTACCTGGTTTGTGTTTTGCTGTGTTGTGTTGCCCTGGGTTGTGTTTTGCTGTGTTGTGTTACCCTGGGTTGTGTTCTGCTGTGTTGTGTTACCCTGATTTGTATTCCTACTGTGCTTGTACTTACCCTGAATTTGTATTCTCTATGTGTTGTATTTACCTGATTGTGTATCTACTGTGTTGTGTTACCCTAGGTTGTATTCTACTGTGTTATATTACCTAAGTTGTATACTGTGTTGTGTTTGCCCTAAATTGTGTTTTACTATGTTATGTTACCCTAAGTTGTGTTTTACTGTGTTGTGTTCCCTAGATTGTATTTTGCTGTTTATTTACCATGGTTTGTGTTCTGCTGTGTTGGATTACCTAGATTTATGTTTTGCTGTGTTGTGTTACCTGGTTGTGTTTTGCTGTGTTGTGTTGCCCTGGTTTGTGTTTTGCTGTGTTGTATTTACCTGGTTTGTGTTCTGCTGTGTTGTGTTACCTGGGTTGTGTTCTGCTGTGTTGTATTTGCCCTGGAATTTGTGATTTTACTGTGTTATGTTGCCCTAAAGTTTGTGTTCTGCTGTGTTGTACTTACCTGGGTTGTGTTCTCTGTGTTATATTTACCCTAAATTGTATTCTACTATGTTGTGTTACCCTAAGTTGTATTTTGCTGTGTGTGTTACCTAGATTTGTATTCTGCTGTGTTGTATTACCCTGGTTGTGTTCCTGACTGTGTTGTATTACCTAGGTTTGTATTTTACTGTGTTATTTGCCCTAGAAGTTTGTATTTTGCTGTGTTGTGTTACCCTGGGTTTGTGTTTTGCTGTGTTGTATTTACCCTATGTTGTGTTACCCTGTGTTGTATTACCCTGGTTGTGTTGCCCTATATTTGTATTACCCTGGGTTGTTACCCTGGGTTGTATTTACCCTAGGTTGTGTTGCCTGTGTTGTGTTACCACAGGTTATTTACACAAATTTATGTTACCCTATATTATATTAACCACAACTTGTTGCCTATGTTTATTTTACCCTGTATTGTATTACCTAAGTTGTTTTGCCCCATATTTATATTACCCAGAGACATTTACCATATTTATGTTACCCTATGTTTTATTACCTAGTTTGTATTCCCCTATTTTATGTTACCCAAATTTGTGTTACCTAGTTTGTGTGCTTTATGTTACCCTAAATTTGTATTTCCCTATGTTGTATTTACCCTGTGTTGTGTTACCCCAGAAACCCCCCCAACCCACCCAACCCCCCACCCACCACCCAGTTGTGTTACACCCTAAGTTGTGTTGCCCTGTGTTGTATTACCACCCTGGCTTTGTGTTACCCTGGGTTCATGTTACCTAGGTTTAATGTTGCCTATGTTGTGTTACCCTAGGTTTATGTTACCCTAGGTTGTTCACTATATTGTGTTACCCTGTGTTGTGTTACCCTGTATTCATATTACCCTGATTTTATTACCTATGTTATGTTACCCTATGTTATTTACCCAATTTGTATTTACCCTAAGTTATTTTACCATATTGTTTTACCCCTGTATTGTTACCAAATTTGTTTTACCTGATTTATATTCACTATATTTATGTTACACCCTGGTTGTATTTACCTATGTTGTGTTACCCTGATTTGTGTTACCTGGGTTGTGTTACCCTATGTTGTATTTACCACAGTTTGTATTTCCCTGTGTTGTGTTACCTATGTTGTATTTACCCAGGGCATGTTACCCTAGGTTGTGTTACCTATATTTGTATTTACCTAGGTGTGTTGCCCTGTGTTGTGTTACCCTGTGTTGTGTTACCCTGGAATTTGTGTTGCCCCTATATTTGTGTTACCCTGGGTTGTGTGTACCCTGGGTTGTGTTGCCTATATTTGTATTACCCTGGGTTTGTATTTACCCTGGGATTTGTATTTACTATGTTGTGTTACCCTGGGTTGTGTGCACCTGGGATTTGTATTTATATATTTGTGTTACCCTGGGTTGTGTTACCTAGGTTGTATTTTCCCTATGTTGTGTTACCTGGGTTGTGTTGCCTATGTTGTATTCACCCTGGGTTTAGCTGTTACCTAGATTTGTATTGCCTATGTTGTGTTACCTGGGTTGTATTTACCCTATGGTTGTATGTTGCCCTATGTTGTATTTACCCTAGGTTGTGTTACCTGGGTTGTATTTACCCTATGTTGTATTTTTACCCTGGGTTGTGTTGCCCCTGTGTTGTGTTACCCTATGTTGTGTGTTACCCTGGGTTGTGTGTTCTGCTGTGTTGTGTCCCTGGGTTTGTGTTCTACTGTGCTGTGTTACTCTGGGCTCTGTTCATTATCCTCTCAGAGCACTGTTATTCACGTTCTGTTATGTTGACACAGGGATATGGTTCAGAGAAGCTGTTTTGTAAATCTTTAATGTTTACTGCTGTTTGCGTAGTGTTGTGCCGATCTTAGTGTTATATTAGATTAGCTGGCCTCTCACTCCCTCCTGCAATTGGTGTTCTGATCCTATCAATAGGTGTGTGAGGTTTCGTGCAGGGCTGAGGTTGCAACATGGGATCAGGAACGATGTTTTTGCAATGTTGTTGTGTTTTACATTGTATTTCTCTGTATGATTTCTAAGGTAAAATTGTGGTACTTATAGTTCGGTTACCACACCTGAAGATTAATTACTCTCTCTATGGGTTACTAACTTAAGGTAAATATTTCCTTAATTTTTTCTATATGAAAGGTGAAAACTCTCACTAACTGCCTTACTGAAATTTCCCGCAAAATATATCACCCGGTATAACTTTGAAACTAACGAGGATTATGAAAGATCGTAAGTTATAATTTCCTCCTAACTTGATGCAGGTGAAGGCATCTCACTGGCTCATAGATATTTATTACACGAAGATGGCAACCAAAATGATATGGAAATTACACTGAGACAAGAGAAAATTTCAACAATAAGGCTATAGTGTTATAGAGAATGTCAACACTGATACAACAATGGAAGATGAATGTTCAAATAGTAGCTGTGTGGCGCACTGTTTAAAATACCCACTACTACGATGCTTATACACGTAGCGGTACCATGCCTAGATCAACCCCCGCCCAATTATGTATATTTTACCTATAGAATTATAGTACTGTACGTGTAGGTATTATTATTATTATTATTATTGTGTGTGTGTGTATTATTATTATTATTATTATTATTATTATTATTATTATTATTATTATTATTATTATTATTATTATTATTATTATTATTATTATTACTATTGGATCTAGATACCGTTTCAGTTTTTATATGTTTGTATGATATGAACTAATACTAAGATACCCAAGAATAAGATAAGTGACTACGCCCATATATCTATCTATCTGTATCTATTTATCTATCTGACAATCTATCCTACCTATCTTTCTATCTATACATGTATATTTCCTATGTTTCTAGCCTTCATCTATCCTTCTATGTACGCCGATTGTGTCTTGGCAGAAGGTGTGAGGAGGCGGCAGGGTGAAGGTAGGGAGAGGAGGGAAGGGGAAGGAGGGAGGGAGGGAGGGAGAAGGGAAGGGAGGAAGGTAGATTGTAGTAGAGGGTGTCATAGAGGGAGGGAGGGGTTGTGGCTTGGGGGTGTACAGGAGGGAGAGAACGGAAGGAGGGAGGTTGTGGGTGTAGAGAGGAGAGAGAGGAAGGGAAAGGGTGCGAAGGGGGGCCTTGAGAGTGCCGTCGCTCTGGTATCGACCAACTCGTCCCTCCTCCTCCCTCCTCTATCAATTATCATCATTATTCATTTACTGATTCTCCCTCTTTCTCCTTCCCGTTTTTCTCGGTCGTGTTGGTGTGGTGTGATGATGAGTACATTAAATAAAGCGAAATTACACGGGCTTTTCCTTCCTGATGTATATGTAATGCTTTTGTAAATCATTACTATCAGTTTGAAATGCGTCGTTCTATAGATTTTGGTTTTAATGGCGAGGCGATTAAGTTGTTATTTATTTATAATTCGTCTTTCTTTCATAATTAGCTGTTGTAAAAATTAGATTGTGTAGAGGTCTCTCACTTTCATCTACTAAGTATACGATTCTAAGTTTGGTGTCTCAGAGTCTTGTCTCATTATTTACAATTGTTGATGGACCAGTGTCAATATTACTAACAGTGATAATCTTAAAACTTTAGTTGTTGAAGTGCAGTAAAAACTATAACGTCAATATTAAATACTGTACATCTTTTTGAAGAACATTTTAGTACTTGCTCCTTGAGATAGTCTCTTCATCATTTATTATTTACTATAATTTCAAACTATATAGCCTTTTCAAGGAAATAATAATAGAAGCAGTGAAATAAAATTGATTACAGATGCGATGAAGTTGTGGCTTTTCCCAATTTTTTTATATACGATTACTAGCCTATCGCTAATCTACTTTTCCCTCTATAATATTGGGCGTTATTTCCTGTTACCTTATATGATGAACGACGGTAACAATTACACGGTTTTATGCCGAGGCACTCTATAACACCTTACTCCAAGGTGTGGATATTTGGACCCATGTTGTCTGGAACGCAATTAGTAACAATATCGTGCCCATTATACCTAGATTTTGCCAGGGCTTTCGACAGTGTATTACCCCACATGAGCTGATGTCAATTATAGGGATACAGGAACTGGAAATGTCTAGCGTGGATAAAAAGACTTTATACACTTATTACAAGCAGTGTGTGGTGATTAATGGCGCGAAATCATTCATCCGTACCTGTATCACATAAACGGGGTACCACAAGGCAGTGTATTGAGCAATACGTAACTG
>NW_024720811.1:2516455-2535610 GCF_018991925.1 Homarus americanus | reverse complement strand
AGGGGTCAGGGGTCCACTAAACAAGAGGTCAGTTTACTAAATGAGAGGGTCGACACACGCTCCTGTTAAGGTGTTGATTGCAGGAAGTTAATTGGAGAACTTCTTCACTACCGCCTGCCCCATCACCACCCTGTCTGCCACCATGTGCCTACCACCATGCCTGCCCATCTTCACCCTGCCCATCACCACCACGCCCCTGTCCACCACCCACCCTGCCACCACACCATGCCCACCACACCACCACTGCCATCATCTGCCCCTGCCCACCGCCTGCCCACCACACCCCTGTTTGAGGGATGTGGAGGATGGTCAAAATAATAGTCAAACAAGAGGAAAATATGGGGAGAGAGAAGATGAAGGAAGAGGAGGGAAGGGGAGAAAATTATGTTATGTAAGGAGAAATAGTTAGGGAAAGTTGTGAGGAATGTGGGGGGAGGAGATGGGGAGGGAGGATGGAGGGGAGTAAGGGAGGGAAGAATGTTGTTTGGAGTGTTAGGTTAGGGTTGGGTTAGGTGGAAAGGTGTGGTGGTGGTGGTGGTGTGTGTTATTTACTAGGGGGCGTGGTTGTGTATTGGGTGGTAGTAGTGGTGGTGGGTGATATTGCCTGAGGGTGTTGGTGGTGATAGAGTGTGTTAGTGTCATGTGGTGGTGGTTGTGGTGGTGGTGGTGGTAGGGGTGTGTGGTGGGTGGTGGGGTGGTGGGTGGTGGTGGTGGTGGGTTGTTGTGGGGTGGGTGATAGTGGGTGGTAGGGTTGGTGGTGGTAGTGGTGGTAGTGAGGTGTGGTGATTGTGGAAGTGATGGATATGATGAGGAGGGTTGAGAGAGGGAGAGAGAGAGAGAGAGAGGGGGGGGCTATCACTACCATCAGCACCTCCCTTTGCCTTCTCAACCGGCTTGAACATTACCGTGTTGGGTAAGTGTGAGTTGTTATTTGTTATCCTCGTGTTTATTCTGGGCTGTGTTCTACTGGTGTTTGTGTTGCTGGGATTTGTGTTCTGCTTTAGGTTGTGTTGCTGGGTTGTGTTCTGCTGTGTTGTGTTTTTATATGTTGTGTTGCCTAGGTTGTGTTCCTGCTTTGTTGTGTTACTCTGTGTTGTGTTCTGCTGTGTGTTTTGTTACCCTGGGTTGTGTTCTGCTGTGTTGTGGTTACCTGTGTTGTGTTCTGCTTTGTGTGTTATCCTGGGTAGTGTTCTGCTGTGTTGTGTTACTCTGGTTTGTGTTCTTCTGTGTTGTGTGTTCCTGGGTTGTGGTGTTCTGCTGTGTTGTGTTACCCTGGGTTGTGTTCTACTGTGTTTGTTGCCTGGGTTGTGTTCTGCTGTGTTGTGTTATCCTTGGATTTGTGTTCTGGCTTGTTGTGTTACCCTGGATTTGTGTTTTACTGTATTTGTATTACCCTATGTGTTGTGTTCTCTGCTATGTTATGTTGCCTTGTTGTGTTCTGCTGTGTTTTGTTTGCCCCTGGGTTGTATTCTGCTGTGTTGTGTTTCCCTGGATTTGTGTTTTGTGTTATGTTACCTGGTTGTGTTCTGCTGTATTTGTACCTATGGTTGTGTTCTGCTGTGTTGTGTTGCCTAGGTTTGTGTTCTCTGCTGTTGTTGTGTTTCCCTGGGTTGTGTTCTGCTGTGTTGTGTTGTTACCCTGGGTTGTGTTCTGCTGTGTTGTATTGCCCTGGGTTTGTGTTCTTACTGTGTTGTGTTGCCTGGGTTGTGTTCTGCTGTGTTGTGTTACCTGGGTTTGTGTTCTGCTGTGTTGTTACCCTAGGTTTGTGTTCTCTTTGTGTTGTGTTACCTGGGTTGTGTTCTGCTGTGTTGTATTTACCCTGGGTTGTGTTCTGCTGTGTTTGTATTTACCCTGGGTTGTGTTCACTGTGTTGTGTTTGCCTATGTTTGTGTTCTGCTGTGTTGTATTTACCCTGGATTGTTTCTTTGTATTTTATTTACTGGTTTGTTTGTTTTTTTCTGTGTTATGTACCCTAGTTTGTGTTCTGCTGTTTTGTTGCCCTGGGTTGTGTTCTGCTGTGTTGTGTTACTCTGGTTTGTGTTTCTGCTGTGTTGTATTTCCTGGGTTTGTGTTCTGCTGTGTTGTGTTACCTAGGGTTTGTGTTCTGCTGTGTTGTGTTACCTAGGTTGTGTTCTGCTGTGTTGTTGTGTTGCCCTGGGTTTGTGTTCTGCTGTGTTTGTGTTACCCTGGGTTGTGTTCTGCTGTGTTGTGTTACCCTGGGTTGTGTTCTGCTGTGTTGTGTTGCTGGGTTGTGTTCTGCTGTGTTTTATTTGGTTTGTGTTTGTGTTGTATTTCCCTGAGTTTGTGTTTTGCTATTTTTGTTACCTAGGTTGTGTTCTGTGTTTTATTTCCCTGGGTTGTGTTCTGCTGTGTTGTGTTTCCTGGTTTTGTGTTCTGCTGTGTTGTGTTACCCTGGAGTTGTGTTCTGCTGTTATGTTACCCTAGGTTGTGTTCTGCTGTGTTGTATTTACCCTAGGTTGTGTTGCCTATGTTGTGTTACCCTAGGATTTGTGTTCTGCTGTGTTGTGTTACCCTGGGTTGTGTTCTGCTGTGTTGTATTACCCTGGGTTGTGTTCTTTGTTGTATTTGCCTGGTTGTGTTTCTGCTGTGTTATGTTACCTAGGGTTTGTGTTCTACTGTGTTTTGTTTCCCTGGGTTTTGTTCTGCTGTGTTGTATTTACCTAGGTTGTGTTCTGCTGTGTTGTGTTACCCTGAGTTTGTGTTCTACGTGTTTTATGTTACCCATGTTTTGTGTTCTGCTATGTTGTATTGCCTAGGTTGTATTCTGTTGTGTTGTGTTACCCTGGGTTGTGTTCTGCTTTGTTTTATTTACCCTGGGTTGTGTTCTGCTGTGTTGTGTTTGCCTAGGTTGTGTTCTGCTGTGTTGTGTTGCCCTGGGTTGTGTTCTGCTGTGTTTGTTACCCTGGGTTTGTGTTCTCTGTGTTGTTGTTGCCCTGGGTTGTGTTCTGCTGTGTTGTGTTCCTGTGTTTTGTTCTGCTGTGTTGTATTACCCTGGGTTGTGTTCTGCTGTGTTGTATTTGCCCTGGGTTGTGTTCTGCTGTGTTTGTTACCTTGGTTTGTGTTCTGCTGTGTTGTGTTACCCTGGTTTGTTTTTGTGTTGTGTTACCCTGGGTTGTGTTCTGCTGTGTTATGTTACCCTGGGTTTGTGTTCTGCTATGTTGTGTTACCTATGTTTTGTTTGCCTATGTTGTGTTACCCTAGGTTGTGTTCTGCTGTGTTGTGTTACCCTGGGTTTGTGTTCTGCTACTGTTTGTGTTACCCTGGGTTGTGTTCTGCTGTGTTGTTGCCTGGGTTTGTGTTCTGCTGTGTTGTGTTCCCTGGGTTGTGTTCTGTGTGTTTTGTACTTTGTTTTGTGTTCTGCTGTGGTGTTGGGTTGTGTTTGTGTGTTGTGTTTGGTTTGTGTTTGTGTTGTGTTACCTAGTTTGTGTTCTGCTGTGTTGTTTTAGGTTTGTGTTCTGCTGTGTTGTGTTACTTAGGTTGTGTTCTTCTGTGTTGTGTTACCTGGTTGTGTTCTGCTGTGTTTTGTGTTACCCTGGGTTGTGTTCTGCTGTGTGTTGTGTTCTGGGTTGTGTTCTTTGTTGTGTTTGGTTTGTTCTGTGTTGTGTTCTGGGTTGGTTCTGCTGTGTTGTGTTACCCTGTGTTGTGTTCTGCTGTGTTGTGTTACCCTGGGTGTGTTGCCTATGTTGTATTTACCCTGTGTTGTGTTCTGCTGTGTTGTGTTACCCTGGGTTGTGTTCTGCTGTGTTGTGTTACCTGGTTGTGTTCTGCTGTGTTGTGTGTACCCTGGGTTTGTGTTCTGCTGTGTTGTGTTACCTTGGTTGTGTTCTGCTGTGTTGTGTTTCCCTGGGTTGTGTTCTTCTGTGTTGTGTTTACCCTGGTTGTGTTCTGCTGTGTTGTGTTACCTAGGTTGTGTTCTGCTGTGTTGTGTTACCTGGTTTGTGTTCTACTGTGTTGTGTTACCCTGGGTTGTGTTCTGCTGTTTGTGTTACCCTGTGTTGTGTTCTGCTGTGTTGTGTTACCTAGTTTGTGTTCTGCTGTGTTGTATTTACCTGGGTTGTGTTCTTTGTGTGTTGTGTTACCTGGTTTGTGTTTGCTGTGTTGTATTTACCCTGGGTTGTGTTCTGCTGTGTTGTTTCCCTGGGTGTGTCCATGTTGTTTCCTGTGTGTTGTGTATTTGTGTCTAGGTTTGTGTTCTGCTGTGTTGTGTTGCCTGGGTTGTGTTCTGCTGTGTTGTGTTACCCTGGGTTGTGTTCTGCTGTGTTGTATTTTCCTGGGTTGTGTTCTGCTGTGTTGTGTTGCCCTGGGTTGTGTTCTGCTGTGTTGTGTTACCCTGGGTTTGTTCTGCTGTGTTGTGTTCCTGGTTGTGCCCTATTTGTGTTAACCTGTGTTGTGTTCTACTGTGTTGTTGTTACCTAGGTTGTGTTCTGCTGTGTTGTGTTTCCCTGGGTTGTGTTCTGTGTGATCCTGGGTTGTGTTCTGCTGTGTTGTTACCCTAGGTTTGTGTTCTGCTGTGTTGTGTTGCCTGGGTTGTGTTCTGCTGTGTTGTGTTGCCTGGGTTTGTGTTCTGCTTGTGTTGTGTTACCCTGGGTTTGTGTTCTGCTGTGTTGTTACCCTGGGTTTGTGTTCTGCTGTGTTGTGTTGCCCTATTTTGTGTTGCCCTATATTGTGTTACCTGGTTGTGTTCTGCTGTGTTGTGTTGCACCTGGGTTGTGTTCTCTATGTTGTGTTGCTGGGTTGTGTTCTCTGTGTTATGTTACCCTGGAGTTTGTGTTTTATGTTGTATTTGCCCTATTTTGTGTTGCCCTATATTGTGTTACACCTAGGTTTGTGTTCTGCTGTGTTGTATTTACCTGGGTTTGTGTTCTGCTGTGTTGTATTTACCCTGGGTTGTGTTCTGCTGTGTTGTGTTACCCTGGGTTTGTGTTTTCTCTGTGTTTAGTGTTACCCTGGGTTGTGTTCTGCTGTGTTGTGTTCTAGGTTGTGTTCTGCTGTGTTGTATTTGCCCTGGGTTGTGTTCTGCTGTGTTGTGTTACCCTGGGTTTGTGTTCTGCTGTGTTGTGTTGTCCTGGGTTGTGTTCTGTGTTTTGTTACCCTGGGTTGTGTTCTGCTGTGTTGTGTTGCCCTATTTTGTGTTGCCCCTATGTTGTGTTACCTGGTTGTGTTCTGCTGTGTTGTGTTACCCTGAGTTTGTGTTCTTATGCTGTGTTACTCTAGGTTGTGTTCTGCTGTGTGTGTTACCTGGGTTGTGTTCTGCTGTGTTGTGTTCCTAGGTTGTGTTTTGCTGTGTGTGTTGCCTGGGTTGTGTTTTGCTGTGTTGTGTTGCCCTGGGTTGTGTTTGCTGTGTTGTGTTGCCTAGGTTGTGTTTTGCTGTGTTGTGTTACCCTGGGTTGTGTTCTGCTGTGTTGTGTTACCCTGGGTTGTGTGCTGTGTTGTGTTACCCTGGTTTGTTTCTCCTGTGCTGTGTTACCCTGGGTTGTGTTCTGCTGTGTTGTGTTACCCTGGGTTGTGTTCTGCTGTGTTGTTACCTGGGTTGTGTTCTGCTGTTGTTGTGTTACCCTGGGTTGTGTTTTGCTGTGTTGTGTTGCCCTGGGTTGTGTTTTGCTGTGTTGTGTTACCCTGGGTTGTGTTCTGCTGTGTTGTGTTACCCTGGGTTGTGTTCTACTGTGCTGTGTTACCCTGGGTTTGTGTTCTCTGTGTTGTGTTTACCCTGGGTTGTGTTCTGCTGTGTTGTGTTACCCTAGGTTGTGTTCTGCTGTGTTGTGTTTACCCTGGATTTGTGTCTGTGTTGTGTTCTGCCTGGTTTGTGTTTTGCTGTGTTGTGTTGCCTGGGTTGTGTTTTGCTGTGTTGTGTTGCCTAGTTGTGTTTTGCTGTGTTGTTTACCTGGGTTGTGTTCTGCTGTGTTGGTTACCTGGGTTGTGTTTTACTGTGTTGTGTTGCCTGGTTGTGTTTTGCTGTGTTGTGTTGCCCTGGGTTGTGTTTTGCTGTGTTGTGTTACCTGGGTTGTGTTCTGCTGTGTTGTGTTACCTGGGTTGTGTTCTGCTGTGTTGTGTTTGCCCTGGGTTTGTGTTTTTGCTGTGTTGTGTTGCCCTGGGTTTGTGTTCTGCTGTGTTGTGTTACCTGGTTTGTGTTCTCTGTGTTGTGTTACCCTGGGTTGTGTTCTGCTGTGTTGTGTTGCCCTGTGGTTTGTGTTTTTGCTGTGTGTGTTGCCTAGGTTTGTGTTCTGCTGTGTTGTGTTACCCTGGTGTGTGTTCTGCTGTGTTGTGTTACCCTGGGTTGTGTTTTTGCTGTGTTGTTTGCCCTGGGTTGTGTTTTGCTGTGTTGTGTTGCCCTGGGTTTGTGTTTTGCTGTGTTGTGTTACCCCTATGTTGTGTTACCCTGTGTTGTGTTACCCTGGTTGTGTTGCCCTATGTTGTGTTACCCTGGGTTGTTACCCTGGGTTGTGTTACCCTAGTTTGTGTTGCCCTGTGTTGTGTTACCCTGGGTTGTGTTACCCTAGGTTGTGTTGCCCTATGTTGTGTTTACCTGGGTTTGTTGCCCTATGTTTGTGTTACCCTGTGTTTGTGTGTACCCTGGGTTGTGTTGCCCTATGTTGTGTTACCCTGGGTTGTGTTACCCTATGTTGTGTTACCCTGTGTTGTGTTACCCTAGGTTGTGTTGCCCTATGTTGTATTACCCTGGGTTGTGTTACCTGGGTTGTGTTGCTGTGTGTTACCCTGGGTTGTGTTGCCCTGTGTTGTGTTACCCTGTGTTGTGTTACCCTGGGTTGTGTTACCCTAGGTTGGCTTGCCTGTGTTGTGTTACCCTGGGTTGTGTTACCCTGGTTGTGTTACCTAGGTTGTGTTGCCCTATGTTGTGTTACCTAGGTTGTGTTACCTGGGTTGTGTTACCCTATGTTGTGTTACCTAGGTTGTGTTGCCCTGTGTTGTGTTACCTGTGTTGTGTTACCCTGGGTTGTGTTACCCTGGGTTGTGTTGCCTGTGTTGTGTTACCCTGGGTTTGTGTTACCCTAGGTTGTGTTGCTATGTTGTGTTACCCTGTGTTGTGTTACCTGGGTTGTGTTACCCTGGGTTTGTTACTATGTTGTGTTACCCTGGGTTTGTGTTTGCCCTGTGTTGTGTTACCCTGTGTTGTGTTACCCTGGTTGTGTTACCCTGGGTTGTGTTACCTATGTTGTGTTACCTGGGTTTGTGTTTGCCCTGTGTTGTGTTACCCCTGTGTTGTGTTACCCTGGGTTGTGTTACCCTGGGTTGTGTTGCCTGGGTTGTGTTACCTAGGTTGTGTTTTCCCTGGGTTGTGTTGCCCTGTGTTGTGTTACCTGGGTTGTGTTACCCTGGGTTGTGTTTACCCTGGGTTGTGTTACCCCTATTTGTGTTACCCTGGGTTTTGTGTTGCCCTGTGTTGTGTTACCCTGTGTTGTGTTACCTTGGGTTGTGTTGCCCTATGTTGTGTTACCCTGGGTTGTGTTACCCTGGGTTGTGTTGCCTTATGTTGTGTTACCCTGGGTTGTATTTGCCTGGTTGTGTTTCCTATGTTGTGTTACCCTGGGTTGTGTGCACCTGGTTGTGTTGCTCTATGTTGTGTTACCCTGGGTTGTGTTACCTGGGTTGTGTTTCCCTATGTTGTGTTACCTGGGTTGTGTTGCCCTATGTTGTGTTACCCTGGGTTTGTTTACCTAGGTTGTGTTGCCTATGTTGTGTTACCTGGGTTGTTTTACCTGTGGTTGTGTTGCCTATGTTGTGTTACCCTGGGTTGTGTTACCTGGGTTGTGTTACCCTATGTTGTGTTACCCTGGGTTGTGTTGCCCTGTGTTGTGTTACCCTATGTTGTGTTACCCTGGGTTGTGTTCTGCTGTGTTGTGTTACCCTGGGTTGTGTTCTACTGTGCTGTGTTACTCTGGGCTCTGTTCCATTATCCTCTCCAGAGCACTGTTATGTTACGTTCTGTTATGTTGACACAGGGATATGGTTGGAGAAGCTGTTTTGTAAATCTTTAATGTTTACTGCTGTTGCGTAGTGTTGTGCCGATCTGTGTTATATTAAGATTCGCTGGCCTCTCACTCCCTGCAATTGGTGTTGAAATCTATCAATAGGTGTGAGTTTCGTGCAGGGCTGAGTTGCAACATGGGATTCGGGAACGTGTTTTGCAATGTTGTGTTTTACATTGTATTTCTCTGTGATTTCCTTAAGGTAAAATTGTGTTACTTATGATTCGATTTACACACCTGAGATTAATTACTCTCTATGGGGTTACTAACTTAAGGTAAATATTTCCTTAATTTTTTTTCCTATATAGAAAGGTGAAAACTCTCATAACTGCCTTACTGAAATTACCGCAAAATATATCACCCAGTATAACTTTGAAACTATAACGAGGATTATGAAAAGATCGTAAGTTATAATTTCCTCCTAACTTGATACGGGTGAAGGCATCTCACTGGCTCATAGATATTTATTACACGAAGATGGCAGCCAAAAATGACAGAGAAATTACACTGAGACAAGAGAAAATTTCAACAATAAGGCTATAGTCGTTATAGAGAATGTCAACACTGATACAACAATGGAAGATGAATGTTCAAATAGTAACTGTGTGGCGCACTGTTTAAAATACCCACTACGATGTATACACGTAGCGGTACCATGCTAAGATTAACCCCCGCCTTAATTATGTATATTTTACCACTTAAAGAATTATAGTACTGTACGTGTAGGTATTATTATTATTATTATTATTATTATTATTATTATTATTATTATTATTATTATTATTATTATTATTATTATTATTATTATTATTATTATTATTATTATTATTATTATTATTATTATTATTATTATTATTATTGGATACTGTAGATACCGTTTTCAGTTTTATGTTTGTATGATATGAACTAATACTAAGATACCCAAGAATAAAGATAAGTGACACGCCCATATATCTATCTATCTGTCTATCTATTTATCTATCTGTCAATCTATCTACCTATCTTTCTATCTATCTATGTATATTTCTATGTTTCTAGCCCATTATCTATCCTTCTATGTACGGCGGTGTGTCTTGGCAGGGTGTGAGGAGGGAGGGGGAGGGGGCGGCAGGGTGAGAGGTAGGGAGAGAGGAAGGGAAGGAGGGAGGGAGGGAGGGAGAAGGGAAGGGAAGGAGGAAGGTAGATTGTAGTAGGGTGTCATAGAGGGAGGGAGGGGGTTGTGGCAGGGTGTACAGGAGGGAGAGAGGAACGGAAGGAGGGAGGGAGGGAGTTGTGGCAGGGTGTAAGGAAGGGAGAGAGGAAGGGAAGGGTAGAAGGGGGGCGGGGGTGCCGTCGCTCTGGTATCGACCAACTCGTCCACTCCTCCTCCCTCCTCTATCAATTATCATCATTTATTCATTTACTGATTCTCCCTCTTTCTCCTTCCCGTTTTTCCGGTCGTGTTGGTGTGGTGTGATGATAGTACATTAAATAAAGCGAGAGTACACGGAGCTTTTCCTTCCTGATGACATATGTAAATACTTTTTGCTAAATCAATTACTATCAGTTTGAAATGCGTCGTTCTATAATTTGATTTTCATCTTGTGGGCGATTAAGTTGTTATTTATTTATATAATTCGTCTTTCTTTCATAATTAGCTGTTGCTTAAAAATTAGATTGTGTAGAGGGTCTCCTGCTTTCATCCCACTAAGTATACGATTCTAAGTTTGGTGTCCTCAGAGAGTCTTGTCTCATTATTTACAATTGTTGATGGACCAGTGTCAATACTAACAGTATTAGTCGCTTAAAAACTTTAGTTGTTGAAGTGCAGTAAAAACTTTATAACGTCAATATTAAATACTGTACATCTTTTGAAGAACATTTTAGTACTTGCTCCTTGAGATAGTCTCTTCATCATTTATTGTTACTAATAATTTCAAACTATATATTGCTTTTCCATTCAAGGAAATAATAATAGCTTGGTAGGAAATAAAATTGATTACAGATGCGATGAGAAGTTGTGGCTTTGTAATTTTTTTATAAACGATTACTAGCCTATCGCTAATCTACTTTTTCCCTCTATAATATTGGGCGTTATTTCCTGTTACCTTGTAGATGAACGACGACTTAATTACACGGTTTTATGCCGGGGCACTCCTGCTTAACACACTTGCTCAAGGTATTGGATATTTGGACCCATATTCTGGAACGCAGTGGTAATATCGACATTATATACCTAGATTTTGCCAAGGCTTTCGACAGTGTACCCCACGAAAGGCTGATAATCAAATTATAAGGATACGGAATTCGGGGAAATGTCCTAGCGTGGATAAAAGACTTTATACATGACCACAAGCAGTGTGTGGTGATTAATGGCGCGAAATCGTCATCCGTACCTGTCACAAGCGGGGTACCACAAGGCAGTGTATTGGGCCCGCTGTTGTTTGTTTGTTTCATAAATGACATGCCTGACGTTGTACACTCATCCATACAAATGTTTGCCGATGACGCCAAGTTATTTCGGGAAATCAAGAACCAAAGCGGACTGTGAAGAGCTGCAGAAGGATCTCTGTGAGCTGCAAGAATGGTCGAAGAAATGGCTGCTGAGATTCAATGTCACGAAGTGTAAGAGGATGCACCTGGGGCGTACCAACGGTAATGAGGCCTATCATATGTCCCAACGGGATGAAGAAACTGTATTATTTGAGACTGAATGTGAGAAGGACCTAGGTGTGTATGTTGACAATGAGCTGAAGTTCTCGGGCCATTGCGAAAAGAAGGTAAATCACGCAAATAAACTATTGAGTCTAATAAGAAGGTCGTTCAGATATCTAGACGGGTCCGTCCCTCGTAACGATCTTCAGGAGTGAAGTGCTTCCCCATCTGGAGTACTGTCACCCCGTCTGGTCCCCGAGATATGCTAGGGACTGTCAATTGGTTGAAAATGTTCAAAGGAGGGCCACCAGACTGGTGCCTGCACTTCGGCACCTCAACTACCCTGAGAGATTGGAGCGCCTGAACTTGTCTAGCTTATACTACAGACGGGGTGACCTAATTGAGGTGTATAAGCATCTCAAATGGCACTACTCAGTTGAGTGTCCTTACTTGGAGCTGGCGGACGCTCGCCCCACAAGGGGTCGCAGCTCAAGATTGAAGAAGCCGCAAGTCCAGAAAACTGTGAGGGCAAACTTTTTCGGAATGAGGGTTGTGAACTCTTGGAACAATCTACCAGAAAGTGTTGTGACGGCACCGAGTGTGAGCTCTTTCAAGACCAGACTTGAACCAACACTGGAGCAGGTTCAGGTACATTCAGGACCCGGTGCATGCCCAGTACTTGCCAACAGTGCGCAAGGGAGACATAACCGATCGCCGAAGCGGCTAACGAGCCGATCAGTGGTGAAGAGGATAAAAGTAATTTATTGTCGGCCTTTTTGGTGGGTAGTGTGTGTGTGTGTGTGTGTGTGTGTGTATGTGTGTGTGTATGTGTGTGTGTGTGTGTGTGTGTGTGGTGGTCAGCCTCGCACACCACAGTACCGTCTTGTTTTTGCTGTCACTTTTGCCTTCATGAGGTTGGACGAGTACGTGTGATTTTTTCTTCTTCCTTGTCGTTCTTCTTTGTGTTTCTCTTCTTCTTTCTTCATGTTTACTCCTTTACCCTGTGTCTTTTTTCTTCTTCAAGGTCCACAAATAATAAGAATAACTCGTAAATCTGCCCACCAACACTTGCATGTCAGTCTTTCATCATAACGCGCTGTGAAATGTGACATTGTGTAAGGTGTGTAAACATGTCAACATTACTCCGCTTAACTCTCATGGTGTTTTGTGTTGCTTTAAGTTAGTGCAAAGTAATAAAATATGTCATTATGTTTTGAAAAGCAGGAAAATCGTGACAATCCCAGCATGTGTGTAGCAGAGAGATGTTAGTACCGTCTGATGGTGCCAAAGTTCTTTGAGCTGGTGCGCATGCGTAACGTCGCCAGAACAATATCATTCGGTTCTCTCTCATCGACATAAACTTATATTCTGAAGCTTTATGATCATTATGTATTCTTGTCTACGATTAATTATTTCAGCACATATATTCAAGCTACATATGATAAACGTCATTGGAAGCAGCTCGCGGTAGAACACAACTTCGCGGACACCAACAGTAGGGCGATCAAATCCATGACGCCATAGAATTAAATACTGAGTCAGCCCAATCTTCTGGCCAATAAGAACACGTGAGTATTGCTACGTCACTACAAACCATCCTCTAGCTTCACAAATGGAGGCAAATGTCATGTTGTCAATGTTTCATGAGTGCAAGAGAATCAGTTCTGGACATAGAGAGCGTTGGTGGGGCGGTCATAGTGAAAAGTCGACGCCCATCAGTGGTGCGTTCTGGAGGAGTGAATGACGCCCTTGTAGCCTGCACGAAACCTGTACACTGTGTTACTTGTAAAATAACTGTAAGCCGTGTGGCCTGCATGAGAGCTATACTACCGTGTGGCCTGCATGAGAGCTATACTACCGTGTGGACTGCATGAGACCTGTACGACCGTGTGACCTACATGAAACCTGTACACCGTTTGGCCTGCATGACACCTAAAAATCATTTTAGGGGGTACACAAAGAAGGTCAACTCAGCCTTCCTGGGTGAGTTCCTGTACGTCTGTTAGGTTAGGTTAGGTTAGAATTAGTTTTGTTAAGTTAGGTTTGATAATGTGAAATTTCGTCTAATCATGATGCTGATCCCGTTCATGTTAATGTCTCATTCTAACTCGTGTCCCAGTTATACCACCTGTCTAATGTCCCAGTTATACCACCTGTCTAATGTCCCAGTTATACCACCTGTCTAATGTCCCAGTTATACCACCTGTCTAATGTCCCAGTTATACCGCCTGTCTAATGTCCCAGTTATACCACCTGTCTAATGTCCCAGTTATACCACCTGTCTAATGTCCCAGTTATACCACCTGTCTAATGTCCCAGTTATACCACCTGTCTAATGTCCCAGTTATACCACCTGTCTAATGTCCCAGTTATGCCACCTGTCTAATGTCCCAGTTACACCACCTGTCTAATGTCCCAGTTACACCACCTGTCTAATGTCCCAGTTATACCACCTGACTAATGTCCCAGTTATACCACCCGTCTAATGTCTCAGTTATACCACCTGTCTAATGTCCCAGTTATACCACCTGTCTAATGTCCCAGTTATACCACCTGTCTAATGTCCCAGTTATGCCACCTGTCTAATGTCCCAGTTATACCACCTGTCTAATGTCCCAGTTATGCCACCTGTCTAATGTCCCAGTTATACCACCTGTCTAATGTCCCAGTTACACCACCTGTCTAATGTCCCAGTTATACCACCTGTCTAATGTCCCAGTTACACCACCTGACTAAGCCATCTACACCACCTTGTCTCACACCTGTCTGTACACACCCACAGTCACCACTCATACACACAGACTGGACATGACATTTCCTTTCTCTAAATAATTTCGTTGTGTGTGGTCCAATGTGGTTCATACCTGAGTAGGGTGTGTCATACGGTGGCGAATTTTTTTTTTTTGAGTTTGAAAAATCGGCCCATGGTATTAATGATGTAGTTCTATGTGCAGAATCATGTGATATCTTCAGATTTGAAAAGTTTCCATTTTTTGCTAGGTAAATTTTAACTTGAAATCTTATGAAAATTCAGTATTCCCACCCTTTTACCAACACCACTAAATAGCTTATTTAAAGTAAAGTAAATGTATCAAGGTTAATTTATTAGGATGAAAATGATCCAGAATAGTGAAACGAATGATCTTGACACATTTATTAAATTTAATATTCCTTTAGAAAACAAAATCATCAAATACAAAAACCGGTTTTACTACTACGACCCGGTGTTGCTGCACACCATAGAACATGTCTTTTTGCTTCTGTTTCTACTCATCACCTCCTGCTGACCACCTGAGCTCGGATGTAGCCTTCCTCCTCTCCTGGCTGTACACGTGACTGCTGGCCTCGCTCACTTGCTGTACACAACGCTCTATACTCTGGTGTGTGAGGGCCAGGCAGGGACATGCATGGGGTTGTCCAGGAAAGCTCTGACTTGAACATTGGTGAGGCTGCAGGTAAGAGGGGCTCACTGCCAGCCTGATGTTATCCAGATCTATGAGATCAGTGAGGTCTTGGCACCTAGATTGACTTCAGGAGTCTTCCTGACCCTGAAGGAATCGTCACCAACTGATTCGTCATGCCCAGATCCTCTCATAAGTCTCATATCCAAGATCTTTTTGACTGCCACTCTTCTCTCCTCCTCATCCTTACTGCAGAGCATTGTCTGCAGAACTGCCTCAGGATGAGCATACCAGGAAGATCTCCTCACAGTCTGCTCACAATCTGAACAACCTTCCTTGGCTGACTCCTCAGGAGCTCAAGCTGGAAGAGAACATGCCTCGGACCTTCGGAGAACGATGACTTGACCTTGGTGTTGAACCAATTTGGCAAGTAGACACTCACGATGAATTGGACAATAAGTCTCAGGTTGTGAAGCTGGTTCCTTTCAGTTTATGATGAGCGACCCAAATTCTGCAGAACCTGAGAGCCGTTGTGAGCCACCCAGAATGTGAGACTGGACCTATCTGCAGGTAAGCAAGTCTATCAGGCATGACCCCAGTTTTGATGGCACTACAAATCATGTAACCATAGTACTGGTAAGCACTCAGGTCGTCAATCACAGTATGTGCAAGCTCAACGAGTGGAGGGCCAACTGTGTTTTTTTCAAAGCTCGGATTTATTTCTAACTCAGTGGCAGAGTCCAGCAGCTTGCCAAGAGCACCAGACCATCTGTTATTTGAAAGAGTCTTGCCATCCAGCTCCTGGATCAGATGTCTGAGTGGTAACTCGTTGGTGTGGAGGTCACAAACAATCCAGACCAGCTTCCTCCCAATCTTCCGCTCTATCCACTGTATGACCCCCCCTTGCCACCCTGTGTTCGTGTTGGTGCTGTCCCCTCCAATGGCCTGCAGGGTCTGGTCTACGTTCTCTGAGCCAGTTCACAATGTTATCTGCCACTTCATCTCAGCTGGTTTTGATGTCATCATCTTTTCTGAGTGAAATGCCACAAATACTCTCCTGGTCTACTGCAGCAGGAGTAGTGTTCCTCCTTCACCATGGCAGTAGGAAATCAACTTGTCAGAATCTCCAACTTTCATGAACACTTAGTGTCATCCCTTCCTTTTCCATCAAAGAACAAACAATTGATTCCATTTTCTTATCCCTTATCAAACCTCTTTCTAGGTTACTGACAAGTTTTCCTGAGCTCTTACTTTAGCAAGTATCTATCACCAGGTGAACATCATCAGGTGTTATCACCACTGTCAATCCCAGGCAGCTGTTGCTATCTCTGCAGTTTCTCTGAGACCAGTGTGGTGTCGCATGCTGGCCAGAGCTATGCTCGGGATATCTTTCCTATTTCGAATCTTATACCTGGAAGGTTTGGGATCATTATTTTCTGGGTTAGGGACAAAGTCACCATTCTCCTGGTCAGCACTCGGATCAGCCATGGGGAAGTCATTAAACTCTGAATCAGCTTGACTCCAATCATCGGCCTTTTTTACCTCACCCTGGGCCTTCTCAAGTCTCTTTTCCTCGGCAACTCTTTTCCTCTTCTGTCTTCATAGGCAGCCCTCCGTCTTGACCTGGAATATCTTTTGCCAGAAATCATGGAGAGCCCCTATATCAGCCAGCTTCTGTGCTTTTGACAAATGCCAGTTCGATCAGGAATCTTCAGTTCACGCTTGCAAATACAGGAGATGTGGGCCTCGGATTTACAGTCACGATCGCATCCAAACTCAGGACAGAGAACAATTGGGCACTTGCAAGTAATTATGTCAAATAACCGGTCCAGTTGCTTGGCAAAGCTGTCCTTAACTGCAAGTTTTCCTCTTCCAAGAGAGATATCTCTTGCCTTTTCCCAACTGGTTAGCAGTCTCTCACTAATCTTCTTCTGACTTGTTATGACTGGAGGCTTGAAACTGAAGGCGTTAGCCAGAGTGTACTGTGCCACAGACAACTTTGGTCATATCACTGGCAATATCCTTTGTTTGTGTAAGTTCTTTTGGTTCTTTTCACTTCTGATTTGCCTGATTAAACACACGCTGTCTCAAAAGGCATCTCTCAATGTAAGGCAACTTAGGCTTCAGGAGCTCTCTCCCAGACCCAAGATAGTGACTGAGATGGCTGGATTTTTGGTTCCTCGTCCTGACACAAGCAGCCATCGCAAATATTATCAACTTATAAATGCATCAGAATCTGAAACAGAAAAAATATTGTTAGTTGGGTTGTTAAAGAATGAAGTCAGAAAGCAATGTTCACTATTTAATTGTAATGCACTAATGCAGCTGTACGTTAGATTTTCGATAAATTTCACGCTAAAATTTACCTAGCAAAAGGTTGCAAAATATTGAAACTGAAATTATTTTCTGTTTATATACACTAAAATCTACCAAAAAAGTGATGGGCCATTAGTTTTAGCTGATCTTCCCTCCTATGACACACCCTAATACCTGAGTGAAAGTTTATTATACTTCACCTTCGTTATATCTTGGAAAGTATACTGTATTAAATTTGACCAAAGTATATATTGAATAGACTTTTTTTTATTGTTGTCTCGCCTTTTAGGGATTAACGGGATGATGACGTAAGGAAATATTATCGCTTTTGGGGGGATTATGATCTATTTGGGGGATTTTTTTATCTATTTTGGGATTTTTTATCTATTTTGGGGATTTTTTTTATCTATTTTGGGGGGAATATTATCTATTTGGTGGGATTATTTTCTATTTGTGGGGAATATTAATCACTTCTGGGGAATTATGTGGTCAACGAAGCTATTTTTTTCATGTTGAGATCACATTTTCTAAGAGATCAATTTCTTATCTGAACAATACACTTTCATTAATCTCCTACCTTATACCTTTACAATAATCCTATTACATATAGAACCAGTTAATACCACTACAGGTATATATTCAGGTATACATATATATTTTACTAAAAACATGATCATATAATATTAAATAAAGACATTCGACAACTTCTGACTAATGTTTTTTTTTTTTTTTACTTCCTCGTACAGATCACAGCTTGAGGTGTAAACATGGCCGCTCCAGAGTGACTGTAAACAGCGCCTTCCCCTCCTCCTCCCCCTCTGTTTCCTCCTCGTTGTGTTTTCCTCAACGTCCCTCCTGTTCTTCCTTCTCCTCCTCCTCCTCCTCCTCCCCGTTGTGTTTTCCTTACCGCCCCTCCTCCTCCGTCACCTCCTCCTCCCCGTTGTGTTATCCTCACGCCCCTCTTCCTCCGTCACCTCCTCCTCCCGTTGTGTTTTCCTTACCGCCCCTCCTCCTCCATCCACCTCCCTCTCCCCCGTTGTGTTATCCTCACCGTCCCTCCTCCTCCCCGTTGTGTTATCCTCACCGTCCCTCCTCCTCCCCGTTGTGTTATCCTCACCGTCCCTCCTCCTCCCTCCTCCTCATCCGTCCCTCCTCCTCTTCCTGCTGGCCCAAGACATTAACAAACAGGTAAGTACTGCTTGTATTAACTAAGCATAGGTTTTCCTGACTCTGAGTGCATTAATGAGTTAAGGTGTGTTGTATGTAATATAACTCTTGGCTTGGGAGAGGGGCGGGGAGGGAAGGGGAGAGGGAGAAGGGATAACTTATATAACATTCTACATATTATAAAGTTTAGCTACACTCGAAAAAAAAATACCTACAGACGTGTTACTCTTACAGCGAATATATAAATACAGGATATAAATTCCTTTGCGTTCGAGGATGTCATAAAAAAACAACGAAACAATAATTATCTTATTTATTATTTATTTTCTACTGTTGGAATAGACATACACACAGCTGTTGTTTGTTGACTGTGTAACTAATAGATATCGTAGTACACAAACATGCAAAACGCTGATACTGATCTTAAAAACATAGTGTGGATCATACGTCTGGCAGAGGGGTCTTTGTTTACCTATTCAAACTATCGTGCTTGACCTCACCTGTTGTACCTGCCCCAACCTGTTGTACCTGCCCCCACCTGTTGTACCTGAGCTCACCTTTTGTACCTGACCTCACCTGTTGTATTGACCTCACCTGTTGTATTGACCTCACCTGTTGTACCTGCCCTCACCTGTTGTATTGACCTCACCTGCTGTATGCACTCACCTGTTGTATTGACCTCACCTGTTGTACCTGCCCTCACCTGTTGTAACCTGTCTCACCTATAAATAACTGCACCTGCTGTACCTCAGCCCCCACCTGTTGTACCTGGAGTCACACCTGTAATACCCAGTTCCACCTGTTATATTGGGACTCCACCTGGCTGTACCTGCCCCCACCCCACAGGACCTAAGCCTTACCTGTTGCATTGACCTCATCTGTTGTACCTGCCCTCACCTGTTGTACCTGAGCCCACCTGTTGTATTGACCTCACCTGTTGTACCCTGCCTCACCTGTTGTACCTGGAGCTCACCTGTTGTATTGAACCACCTGTTGTACCTGCCCTCACCTGTTGTGGGCTGACCCCACCTGCTGTACCTGCCCCCCACCTGCTGCACCTGGGAGCTCACCCACAACTGCCTGAATTTGGCAACCTGCCCTCACCTGTTGTACCTGCCCCTCACCTGTTGGGGTACCTGCCCCACCTTGTATTGACCTCACCTGCTGTACCTGCCCCCACCTGTTGTACCTGAGCTCACCTGTAATACCTGGACCTCACCTGTTGTGGGGCCCTGCCCCTCACCTGTTGTATTGACCTCACCTGTTGTACCACACTCTGTTGTACCTGGAGCTCATCCTGTGCCTGGACCTCACCTGCTAGAATTTGCCCTCACCTGCTGCATTGACCTCACCTGTTGTACCTGGACCCTCCTGTTGTGCTCTGCCCTCATTCCCTTGTTGTACCTGATCTCAATTTGTCAGGCTTGACCTCACCTGTTGTACCTGACCTCACCTTTCCTGATTCCCTTCCCTCTCTCCTCATTCCGATCCCCCCTTCCCTTCCTCTTTTTTTATTCCTCTCTTCCCCTTCCTCCTTTTCTCCCATCCATCACCTCCCCATTCTGACCTTTCTTATTCTTGCTTATATTAGATAGATAGAGGATAGATAGATATATAGCGGTTGTATGTAC
>NW_024720811.1:2465404-2516356 GCF_018991925.1 Homarus americanus | reverse complement strand
AGAGTCAAAGAGCAGAACCTTGCAGCAGAGTCAAAGAGCAGAACCTTGCAGTAGAAACAGAGTACAGGTCCTTGCACCAGAGACAGAGTACAGGTCCTTGCAACAGAGAGTAGGTCCTTGCAACAGAGAGTAGTAGGTCCTTACAACAAAGGGCAAAACCTTGCTACAGATAAAGCAGAACCTGGCAGCAGAGACAAAGAGCAGAACCTTGAAGCAGAAGCAGACACAGACAGAAGCAGAGAGAGGCCATCTCCTGGTAGCATGTATGAAGGTACTCAGGCGGGGAGTAATCCCATGTGTTGTAGGTAAACACGCAAGAGTTAAACTGCGAGCGGAGACGCGGTTCTCTGTCGCTGCAGCAGCTGGGAGAACCGCTCACACACAATCATTCCGGGTCGTTTCTGTCACCTCCGCAGTTCCCACAAGCAAAATAACGACTTTAGACAACTGTTTTTCTGACACTTCCACCGTTGCCACAATCTTCAAAGGAATATTTCTTGTCTCTTTTGTTAGTGTTGAAGCTGAACTGAATTCCCGTGAACTGGCCCCGGGGCGCTCCACTCACTGCTCCCTTACACGGCACGGCACACCTCCCACCAACCTGATAGGCAAAATCCACGCTTACCCGGGCAAGAGGAGCGCCGATTGGATGTTTCCTTTTCACCGTGACGCTACCTTTTGTTCTTCCTACTTCTGTGATTCATTAACTCTACCTTGGTTTACGGTAGAAGGGCTAAGTTACAGCAGGCACATTACAGCAGGCACACGTCAGCAGAGATACATTACAGCAGGTACATTTGAGCAGGTATGCTACAAGAGGACGTCATAACAGGTACAATAGAACAAGTACATTACAGCAGGTAGATAAGATTCAGTTTTGTTCAGCATACAACGATAGGGGTATGAACGGGAGAGGGGCGAGTGACGTCAACAACAATGAAGGCCAATCAGAGCCACTCATACCCTCGTACGTGTGGGTTTTGCTTTTCCAGCCTGGCAGTATTGTACCTGTGCGCCTCACCACTGTCAGGTAGAATAAATTACGTGACAGCCGGGAGGAAAATAAATCGTCTTTGTCTCGGGAAAAAAATGCGAAAACAAAAGAAAACAAAAGTCCTGATTTAAGGCGGAAACTTGCCCTGGGGGAGGAAATATCTCTCTCTCTTTTGTTCCTCAAGAAAATGTAAAAAGAAATGAATTGTTTTGAGAGGAAAATTTAACTAGAAATTACCGTAGTTGTCCTGTGAAGAAAAATATGTGGTATTGATGAGAGGTAACACGGACACAACAGCTTAATGACATATCAAATCAGCACTAAGGTCGGCTCAGTCTTGAAGGACACACACTCGCGGTGCAAAGAGTCTCAGAGAACGTAACAGAGTCTCAGAGAACGTAACAGAGTCTCAGAGAAGGTAACAGAGAGACTCAGAGAACGTAACAGTCTCAGAGAACGTAACAGAGTCTCAGAGAACGTAACAGAGTCTCAGAGAAGGTAACAGAGAGACTCAGAGAACGTAACAGAGTCTCAGAGAACGTAACAGAGTCAGAGAACGTAACACAGTCTCAGAGAACGTAACAGTCTCAGAGAAGGTAACAGAGAGACTCAGAGAACGTAACAGCGAGTCTCAGTGAACGTAACAGCGAGTCTCAGTGAACGTAACAGCGGGTCTCAGTGAACGTAACATAGAGTCTCGAGAACGTAATATATATACAGTATATAACATTCCTGTCCGCCACGTCATCCCTAAATCACGGGACTATAGTGACACACACACACACACACACACACACACACACACACACATACACACACACACACACACACACACACAAACAAACAACGGACGTTAATATTCACGTACGAGTGACAGCGATGTGACGTTCGTGGCACCCTGTGATTGGCAGTAATGAGAGGACGGACGGACGGACGGACGGACGGACGACGGGCATTAATAGAACAAGAACACGGACCGTATAGTGAAACCTCCATATAACGGACACAACTCTCCATATAATCCTTGAGATGGAGGTTTGATATCTAACGGTCCCTCGATATAACGGACTTTCATCTTTATTCTGTTCTTTATATGGAGGTTTCACATCTAACGGACCCTCGATATAACGGACTTTCATCTTTATTCTGTTCTTTATATGGAGGTTTCACATCTAACGGACCCTCGATATAACGGACTTCATCTTTATTCTGTTCTTTATATGGAGGTTTCACATCTAACGGACCCTCGATATAACGGACTTCATCTTTATTCTGTTCTTTATATGGAGATTTCACATCTAACGTACCCACGATATAACGGACTTTCCTCTCCATATAGTCCGCTAAATAGAGGGTTTCACTGTAATAAATATCATAGACGCGAAAACACTAATTATATCTATTCACCTGTTAATTACCTCAAGTAGTTAACTCACAAACTCAACACGTGTTTACTGTACAGGTGTAGAGGCAGTATATCTAGCTGACATGAAGTTATCATAGGAAGTCCATACTGACCTTGACCTCTAACCTCTGACCTAACACCAAAAATCAATAAAGTTTCAGTGTATAAGCTTGACCTCTGACCTGAGACCAAATATCAATAAGGCTTCAGTGTATAAGCTTGACCTCTGACCTCCTGAGACCAAAAATCAATAAGGCTTCAGTGTATAAGCTTGACCTCTGACCTCCTGACACCAAAAATCACTAAGGCTTCAGTGTATAAGCTTGACCTCTGACCTGACACCAAAAATCACGAAGGCTTCAGTGTATAAGCTTGACCTCTGACCTGAGACCAAAAATCAATAAGGCTTCAGTGTATAAGCTTGACCTTTGACCTGCTGACACCAAAAATCAATAAGGCTTCAGTGTATAAGCTTGACCTTTGACCTGCTGACACCAAAAATCAATAAGGCTTCAAATGTACCTCAAAGGGCACCGCCTCCCTAATAAGAGTCTAAATAAAATAACACATTAAACAGGGGTCCTTAAAAAAATAAATAACCTTGACCTTTAAATGACCTTTACCTACAACTACGTGATCCAACCCCCCAAAATGACCTTGACCTACAACTACGTGATCCAACCCCCAAAATGACCTTTAAATGACCTTGACCTACAACTACGTGATCCAATCCCCCAAAACAACAACAACAGGGAACGTTATCTCTCTGGGGACAAATGACTTACATATTAAACAACAAGTTGACATTAATAACTACTTTAACCTTAAATTATATAAAAGCAACTGGAATCATCTTCTAATTAAGGGCAAGACTCATACAATGTAAGGGCAAGACGCTCATATAAGGGCAAGAAAGTCTTACAATACAATGGCAAGAAACTCACACACTACACAGGAAAACAAATCATATGACACTTCATCTGACCTTTGACATATTGACCTCGAAATCAAATAAAAACTCCCTCTACCAAGATGATGCGAAAGATTGACAGAGCAACAGACAGACAACATCATGCTCTGAGCTCCGGGGAAAAATTTAGTGAAGTTTCAGACAGACAGACAGCTTCATAAAATAATATACTCCACTTTGTAGGTCATATGAATACTCCGAGTGACGGTAATATTGTGTTCCAGGCAAGACGTGTCTGTGTGTGTGTGTGTGTGTGTGTGTGTGTGTGTGTGTGTGTGTGTGACAGTTATGCGTAGCGTTGATGTCGAGGCGGATGACAGTAAAAACAAAATGACAGGAGTGACAGTAAGAGACGTATGAGTGCGACGGTAAGATAGCGACGTATGAGTGACGGTAAATCAGATACCTTACGATACAGGTGACGAGGTCAATCAGATACATCAATCAGATACAACACAAAGATGGCAGAGCAGCAGTATCAACACACACACACACACACACACACACACACACACACACACACACACACACACGAGTGCAGCTGGGCGAAACTTCATATAGGAGATGAGTAATATGTTTGTCCTCTGAACCACCTGCAACATGAATTCTACACTAGCCTCCGGTCTGCTGGTGCCTGAACATGAAACTGTAGGATGGGGGGGGGAGGGGGGGAGTGGGGGGAGAGGGAAGAAGGCAAGAAGTGAAGATAGAGGTGATGGTACTGATGAAAGTGGAGGTGGAGGAGGAGACGGAAGAAAAAGGAAGAGGAGGAGAGGGAGATGGAAAAGAAATAAATGAGAGAAAACAGAAGGAGGAAGATTAGAAAAGTGGAAGTGGAGGAGGGGAAGAGGAGTGGTAGTGAAGGAGGCGGGTGAGGGGAGAAAAGAATAAATGATAAAAATAAATAAAAAATAAATGAATAAGAAAACAGACGAGAAGGAACAGGATATAGAAAAACACAAAAAAGTAAGGTTCTAGGACATGGTGCGTAATGGTCAGCATGCTCGCCTTGCAAACGAGCGGACCCGGGTTCGATCCCCGGGCAGGGTGAAACTATGGACAAGTTTCTTTACGCCATTTGCCTCTGTCTACCCAGCAGTAATTGGGGACCTGGATGTTAATCGATTTACGGATCGTGTTCCGGGGTAATGGTTAGCCAGTGCAGTTGGCGAGTTGTCCGGTGTTCTCGGACTATTCCTTGACACTGGGTCATGCAACTCGTTAACTCAGGGTGTGGTTGTTGTGTTGGCAACACCTTCTACATCTTAAACAAATTCACGCCTAGGTGGCCCTTGGGCCGGCCATCCTCGTTACACGAGGGGCGACCATTATTATTATATTAAGTGTGTGTATAGGTACTCAGGTACCTTAATTAATTAACATGAAACAAAACAAGAACAAATCAGATTTGTTGAGATAATTACCTCCGCCTCACCTGTCAGTCTCCCTCCTCACCTGTCAGCCAAAACAAACAACTGACTACTAACCATACGCTAATTATACCCCTCCTCGCTTAAACAACTTGAGATGTGGGGTATTGCTATCATCCAAGAAACCATCCAATTATCTGTCTGTCCGTCCCCCCATCCGTCTCTTAAGGTAGCCCTTCAAACCCACACTTGGAAAGGTATCAATCCAGGTAAGTTTTCATCTAATTAACCTATTGAATGACGACACTAAAGACCAATCCCTGACCCAATTTCAGATCACGTGGCTACATATAGATTACAGGGAGGGGAGGGGGGTGAGGGGAAGAGGAAGGGGAAGGAAGGCAAGGGGGAGGGTGGCATGAGGACGCCAGGCAGGTACTCTTGTATACCTGTGTTTACCTGTGATCGCCCGACTTCATAATATATTCACAATTTACTCTGTCTGAAGGTAAGAAACGGAGAGATTCGCTGACAAAAAAAATGGCAGTGAAAAGTACAAACTCTTTCTCTCATCCCGTGACCTAAGAAAAAAAAATTAATTAATAACAAAAAGTATGGAGTAGGTATTTGTGAATCCGGATCCAGCAATGTAAACAAACGGGGCCCAGGTAAACAGCTCTCACGAACGGCTTCTATATTATGTTAACAAGACCCAGACAGGTTTCTTCATCATCACAATAAGCAACATGTTTATTATTGTTCCACAGACCGCGCTTTATACACTGGGGAGGGAGAGAGAGAGAGATATGAAGGGAGGGACCGAGGATGGAAGGAGGAGGGGAGAGAGGGAAGGAGGAGGGGAGAAAAGGGGGGGGGAAGGAGAAGTGAACGAAGGAAAGAACGAACGAATGAACACCTCCAGACGACACAATAGCTTCATTAAATCGAGTTTCTATCGGTCTTGAGACTACAACAAGAGACAGGGAGTAGAGACGGAGTAATGTGATAATGGCAAGTGAGACAGGTAAAGGGATGGCCGAACTCATTAAGGTGGATGGATATATATTTAATCACCAGGTAAAAAAATACATAACCTAGGCTGCCAAATCTTCCTGTGATCTTATTTACTAAACACTTGTATAGGCGTCAAAAATATATTATCCTGACCTCGTTTACATATGGCAAACCCCTTTAAGGTGAATCACAGCAGAAAACTCCAAGCTCAGGCTAGCCATCAGTACACACAAACGCAATATCAGTAACAGGAAGGAAGGGAGAGACAGTGAGAAGGGAGAGACAGCGAGAAGGAAGAGAGAGACAAGTGAGAGGAAGGAAGGAAGGAGAGGAACCAACAAGAAGGGGAGGAGAGGCACTAATAAGAAGGAAAGGGTAGTTAGTGAGACGAAGAGAGAGGCAGCGAGGCACAACACCCCCCCGGCTTCACCTGTGGACGTATTTCACTATATTTGAGGCTCGCGGGATCACAACATAAACCAATCTAAAAATTTATACAGAATATTAATGAGGGAAAAAATTGCCACCATCTACCGGGAATTGCTTTCGCTATTTTCTGAAACAATTAAATGGTACATTAATATATTCATCAAGTTTTTCCTTTATTAAAATGGTGGTGGTGATAGTGAGGGGTGGTGGTGATAGTGAGGGGTGGTGGTGATAGTGAGGGGTGGTGGTGGTGATAGTGAGGGGTGGTGATAGGGAGGGGTGGTGGTGGTGGTGATAGGGTGAGGGGTGGTGGTGGTGGGGAGGGGGTGGCGGTGGTGATAGAGAGAGGGAAGGTGGTGAGGAGGGGTAAGGTGGTGATAGAGAGGGGTGGTGATGGTGATAGTGAGGGGGTGGTGGTGATAATGATAAGTGGTGGCGGTGATAAGCATGGTGATAGTAACAGTGATGGATATAGGTGATAAACATGGTGATAGTCGACAGTGATGATGGTGGGTGATGAAGAAGATGATGATGATGATGACGATGATGATGATGATGACAGCAAGAATCTTAATTATGATGACAATGACATTACAGTGATAGGAATAACGATGACATCCACAATCCCACAATTATATCAACACACACACACTCTCTCTCTCTCTCTCTCTCTCAATAAATGAACACAAACACACCTCGATAAAGTCATCATCTACCGTATAAATGGACAGACTTCAAGAATCTCATGACGTGTGGTGTTGAGGCAGACAAATACTGAATACCAACAACAATAGGCGAGGCTCAGTCACGGCAAAAAAAAAAACCCACACAGAGCACTTCAACATTACCCAATTGGCTGGGCGGGCGTCTCGGTAACAACGATAAACTACACTATTTGACCCATACACCCACGAGGCAGTTGGCCAGTTTGTCTGTGTCATTGTTTACTCACGACACTCTGACGCATAACAACAACACAAACACAGTACATCTAAATAATCAATTGCTATTACGACATTCTGGAAGTTTACGACACTCCGAAAGCTCACGACAGACAGACAGACAGACAGACAGATAGACTGATACTTACAAATATAAAGTGAAATAACAGCTGCACTGTCAACCCCCCGAAATAATGAACAATTTACTCATAGACAAAATACAAATTTACTAAAATATAAATTATATTCCACAACAAATATTTCTATAATGAATATAATCGTTTCATAATTCAGTTCATTTGAAGTTTTAGTTATAATAAATTGACTTTTGTGATGTTAAAAAAAATTATAATTACACACACAAAAAAATAACACATTAGTTAATATTACAGTGGGGTGAAAAGAGTTGGATGACATCAACGTATAATTTACATCCTTTGATTAACTTGTTTCCCCATAAATATTACGGGTGTGTGTGTGTGTGTGTGTGTGTGTTGAGGCAATAACTGGCGGCGTGAGTCATAAGCCAATAATACCATCATCAGTTTTGTATCTATCCTGTTAAGTATTGGCCGCCTGCATGATGAACATACACACACACACACACACACACACACACCACACACACACACACACACACACACAGAAACGTCGTAACCCTCAGCCTGGAGTGTGTTGTATACCTCACCTGGATCACTCACCTGGCAGCGAGGGTCATTAGTGCTCTGTGTTTTACAATTTTGTTTACCTTAATTTCCTCTTTTCTAACTCAAAGATGAGGTGAAACTATTTTTTTTTCTGTCTGTGGATGGGACACTGTCTGTCTGTCTGTCTGTCTGTCTGTCTGTATCTTTCTCCGAATTTGTCATTACAGGGTGAACTTTCCATAAACATTTACTCTCTCTCTCTCTCTGTTTCTTTTATCTTTCTCTCCTCTCTCTCTCTTTCTCTCTCTCTCTCATTTTCTTTTTTATCTTTCTCTCTCTCTCTCTCCTCTCTCTCTCTCTCTCTCTCGCTCTCTTTCTCTCTCTCTCTTTTATCTCTTTCTCAGATCTCCAGTATTCCCAGCTTCTCCTTCCACCCTCATCAGAGTGCCGTCCTCCACATTACCTCCCCCTCCCTCCCCCTATTTTTACCTCCCCTCTCACACCCCTCCCCTCACCACCTCCTCTCACCCACCCCTCCCTCCCCACCTCTGACCCCTCACCCCTCCCTCCCCCCTCCACCACCCCCTCCCTCCTCCACCACCCCCCTCCCCTCCACCACCCCTCCCCCAGCCCACCTCCTGACCCCCCCCTCCCCTCCTACCCCTCCTCCAGTTTTGCTGGGCATCATAAAGTACAAACTATGCAAGAAGGATTTTCCAAGATAAAGCGTCTGCAGCGAGGCTTGGCTGGGGTGAAGAGAAAGATGGAGGGTAGGAGGGAAGGTGAGGGGTAGGAGGGAGATGGGAAGATGGGAGGTGAGGCTCAGCATGTGGGGTCCCTGAGGTGTATGTAATGGTTAGCGAGATGGTTTTGAGTCTCTCTCTCTCTCTCTCTCTCTCTCTCTCTCTCTCTCTCTCTCCACTATAGGTAACAGAACTATCAGTGTGGTTTTGGTGGTATTAACGACAGCTTTGCCACGCTATTATTATCGAAGGTCCGTTAACTGCGATACCCCCATATAACGGACTACAGAGAAAAGTCCGTTATATCGAGGGTCCGTTAAATGCGATACCCCCATATCACGAATTACAGAGAAAAGTCCGTTATATCGAGGGTCCGTTAAATGCGATACCCCCATATAACGGACTAGAGAAAATTCCGTTATATTGAGGATCCGTTAAATGCGACATCCCCCATCAAACGGATTTTATGGAGAGAAATCACCTTTTTTTCCCTAATCTAATTAAATAATACAAATTTGCACATCAGACATACCCAAATGGCTGATGACGTCACACTAGGCATCCGCGCTAGATAATGACGTCAATGGGAGAAAAAAACACTTCGCTAAATAACAATTAATGGATTTATCTAATTTATGTCTAATATTAAGGTTAATTTTACAGCCAAAGAAAAACATTAATTATTTCCTGTTTATGTCTGATCGGGTGAGTGATAGGCGATGGGGGAAAACACTAAAGGATGGGGAGGTGGTGGGGTAGTGGTGATGATGAGGGAATAAGACCCTATGTATGGGGGGGGAAGGGCGAAGCGAATAATGAGAGAATGGGGGAGAAAAAGGGACAGAATGAGGGGAAGAGAGAGAATCAAATGGGGAGGAAGGAAAGGCAGAATGAAGGAGGAAAGAGAATGAGGGAGGAAAGAAAGAGAGAAGGATGGGGCAAGAGAGACAAACTGAAGAAGGAAAGACAGAAGGAAGGATAAAACAAAAGACAGAAGGAAGGATAAAACAAAAGACAGAAGGAAGGATAAAACAAAAGACAGAAGGAAGGATAAAACAAAAGACAGAAGGAAGGATAAAACAAAAGACAGAAGGAAGGATAAAACAAAAGACAGAAGGAAGGATAAAACAAAAGAGAGAAGGAAGGATAAAACAAAAGACAGAAGGAAGGATAAAACAAAAGACAGAAGGAAGGATAAAACAAAAGAAATAATGAAAGAAAAAAAAAAAAAAAGACCATCGTAAGTATGTCAACCCAAAAGTCGTTCAGGCGGCAAACTTGAGATCCAAATTCCAGAACGAGACTCTTAAAAAGGTGGAGACTCAGTGCTGCCACCTGGGGCCATGGCGGCGTGTTGTGGTAGATCGAGAGAGAGAGAGAGAGAGAGATAATGACCGGGAACAATGTGGAGAGAGAGAGAGAGAGAGAGAGACATTGACCTACTGTATAAAAGACACTGACCTATATATTAGACACTGACCTACTGTATATAGACACTGACCTATATAAGCACTATCCTATAAAAAGTCATTCTCTCTCTCTCTCTCTCTCCACATTGTTCCTCGTCATTATCTCTCTCTCTCTCTCTCTGACATTATTCTCTCTCTCTCCACATTGTTCATTATCTCTCTCTCCACATTGTTCCTCGGTCATTATCTCTCTCTCTCTCTCTCTCTCTCTCTCACATTGTTCCTCGTCATTATCTCTCTCTCTCCCACATTGTTTCCCGGTCATTATATCCTTCCCGCCTTGAGCCACACTTACGAGACTTGGCTCATTCAGAAGTGAGATAAGAGATAAGGTGAGGGAGGAGGGAGGAGGAGGAGGAGGAGGAGGAGGAGGAGGGAGGATGAGGGAGGAGGGGGTGAGGGAGGAGGGGTGAAGGAGGAGGGTGAGGAGGAGGGTGAGGAGGAGGGAGGAGGAGGAGGGGGGGGTGAGGAGAAGTCTAGAGGGGGGGCAAGAGGAAGGAAGGAGAAAGTAAGATGGGGAGAAAAGACGGAGAAAGAGAGAAAAAAGAACAGAAAAAAAGACAAGAGACGGGATGAGAGAAACAGATAGAGAAAGACTAGACAGAAGAGAGAGAGAGAGAGATGACTGATGAATGAATGAATGAGAAAGTAAGAAAAACAGAATGGGGGAGAAGACATAATGAGAACCAAATGAAAATAATGAAAAACCAAGAAAGAAAAAAGAAAGAAAAAAGAAAAGAAAGAAAAAGAAGAGAGAGGAATAAACGGAAATGAAAGAATATCAATAACTTCGGAGGGGAAAGTGGAAAAAGAAGGAAAGAATGGCATAGCACAATGGGAAAGAATAATGTAGCTAGATAACAAAGAAGGAATAATGAAGATAACGGCAATAAAGGTGGGGATAAACTTCAAATGATAAGGATAATGTAACAAAATGTGATTTATCATTTTTAACGTGTGTGTGTGTGTGTGTGTGTGTGTGTGTGTGTGTGTGTGTATGTGTGTGTGTGTGTGTGTGTGTAGATTCTTCGGGGTCCTAGGAGATTCCACGAGATCCTACGAGATCTTACTTTAAAAGGATCCGAAGAAGTTCAGCGAGCTCCTACAGTATATGGATCCTACGAGATCCTACCAAGTTTTACGAACCCTTAAACGAATCCTGTAAGGACCGACCAGATCTTATGAGCCCTTAAAATGATCTTACGAGGTCCTACCAAGTATTACGATGCCATAAGAGGATCCTACGAGGCCCCTAGCAGGTATTACGAGGCCTTACAAAGATCCTACGACACCTGATGCTCTCCTATCCTCACCCAGGTAAAGACGAGGTGAGGAGGGGGTTAAGGAAACGTGTTTTATTGGCTGGGGACATCTTTCATCCTGTGAATAGAGGCAGCAGAGGGAGTTACTAGAAGTGTGTTAAGACGCACTCAAGTCTCACTCACTCACACACTGCACTTCATACACACATTAGGTTTACATTTGACACACATTCACACATATGCGCAGGTAGGTAGGTAACTAAATAAATAAATAAACACACACACACACACACACAAAGAAAGCAATCCGGAGCCCATCGCCCTTAGACAGCAGAGGTGCAGGGTGACAACATGAGTGGCAGGCTTCACAACACACACACACACACACACACACACACACACACACACACACACACACACCACTGCCCAGATACGGACACATTGTCAACAAAAACAACGCAGCCATATTGAAAATTTATTGGGGTAAATTGCCTTTTTAGTCTTTTTTTATTCAACTCACTCGCTAACGTGACTATTTTTCCGTGTCAATTACTTTCGATGCAACATATACGTTCGTTATAGAAAAAAAATTGTTCAGTGTGTGTGTGTGTGTGTGTGTGTGTGTGTGTGTGTGTGTGTGTGTGTGTGTGTGTGGAGAGTATTGGCTACAACACAAAGGAGATTTCAAATTCATCTATCAATCAGAATTTTCGACCATTCCCATTCAGTGTTATTAAGCTCTTGTACTATAACCGCCAAACAGTTATAGTCCTTATGGGTAACACATGATCGAAATGTCAAAAATTCCCAGTTTAATTCTTATGTAATTCTTCCCTTAAAATACACTAACATCTGAGCGGTATTAGTATCTTGAATATTAATGAGATAAATTATTTTTTTTATAATGCATAAAATATAAATAAAAAACAAAACAAGTACAGTATCATCATTGTAATAGAAAATCATCATACTTTTTGTCAACATATTTCTTTTTTTTTTTAATCAAGTTAATTAGCATACAAACACAACCCGATTGTTGAATGGTATGAGGCTGGCTTCCCTGAATGTGTACAAAGTTCTTAATATTACTTCTCTCATGAGTACAGGAGAATGTTGCTCTTATAATGTGTGTGTTGATCTACTGCTAATACTCTCCACATTCTAGGGTTTAACGTGAACTATTAACACCAAATCTTACTTTCCATACCAAAACTATTAAGTTACATTCATCTCATATCATAAAAAAAATAATCGGATTAATCTCATTAGTCAAATAAAGTTAGTTGGGGAAAACTTTGAAATTCCTCCATCACAAACATTTCTTATTGTGTCAGCATTTTACTCCGGCCGAGTTGGAGACAGAACCATAATGCTGTTGAACCTTTCTTAATTAACGTAAACAACATATTGAATAATAAACTAAATAAAAATAATAAAAGCACTAGACAATTAGCATAAAGTAAACATTCCGGAAGATATAAGGAATTTCAATTTATATTGCAAGGACTAGTTAGCCATATTGCAGGATACCGTTGGTAGTATTTTGGTTCGTGGTATATAACTGCAGTATGCCATTCAGGACTCGGCCACACAACGCAGTGGTTAATATAGTAAAGTGACTGAATATGCTCCTCACAAACTCACGAATACAGGAGCTCTCAGACACGCAGATCCTCATGAGAGTGAGTGACTAATGTTGGAATTTTCGTTATGTGTGTAATAGACATTGACCTAGATATGTAAAAGCTGTAGAACGAAAGTGGATTAAAATGCCGGTATATCAAGAAAAAAAATTAAAAAAATTACACACAGCTGTTTAAATGATGGCTTCATGGCTGTACCTTTTTAACGCCTACAGACACAAGGGTGAAAAATTGCGCCACACCTCTACGGGCCTTCCAACACAAACGATGGGTTCACTGTTACCAGGCCAGGAGAAGTGACAGCAACTTGACAGAAGAAATCTCACTGCACTACACATAACTCGACTGACTGAGTCCTCTGAAAACTACCAACGTAAATAAAACCACTTCAGATAAGAATGAAGACTTTTTATAAGTTTTTACGTGAATAAATGATAACTGACACCAACACGTTCATAAAAAATAAGACACAAACGAACATTTTTCATAATACTGTTCATACCGCGATATTTTCTACCTGGATTTTTTTTTGTGCTTTCAATCAAACGTCAAATGTGTCTTTATCATATTATTATTGTAACAAAAATGAAAAATATAGCTGTAATTATATATGCAATTTATAAAACATTCATGAAACAGACACAACACTGACGGACTTTAAAACATCTGACTAAACACTACAGTTGTGTTATATCCCGGACTTTGTTGAGCTCTTATAAAGTAAATGAATTTTGTGAATTATTTTACTGAAGATGTAATTCAAGTACATTACTATGGTGAAGGTAATTTAATACAAGACGAAATCTTTCACCGTAAAATCAATAACAATTCACAAGCATGGTAACAAAAAAATACATGCATTAGTCTTCACCACTCGCTAGCATTAATATGCAAATAAGATTAAATTAAAATATAAATATGAAACCTGTGTACTACGTCAGTATTAACTAGTTTTACCTAATTTCATATAAAACTCCATAAAATACAAAATAATGCCTGATACTATGAGGATATTGTCATTTATGCGATAATTGCGCAATATAATGCTAGTTATCTCATTAATACGCAAGATAAGTATGTGTGTCCATAATTATATACTCTACTCTACTTACATGAACAAAATAGCAAAACACTTAACCCAACTTAAAAAAATGTTGCACTTACGACAAAAAGATTACCTCCACTTAAAGGCAATACAGATTATTTTAGAAGCAAAAAATGTTACCTTTCCTTTAGAGACAAAAAATATTACCTCCACTAAGGGGTAAAGAATATTATCTTCAGTTAGGGAGAATTTTTTTTTTACTTTTACTTAAAACAAAAAAATTACCTCAACTTAAGAGGCAAAAATATTACCTTCACTTCAGACCAAAAAAGACCACTACCACTTTTGACAATTAAAAAATTTACCTCCCCTTACGGAAAACCAAATCTTACCTTCAGTTAGGGACAAAAATAGTTTACCTCCCTCAGAAACCATTGGGGCAAAACTATCTTAACCTAACCTACCCAAACTTCAACCAATCCTACCCTTAACCTAACCCGACCTAACATCTTCTAATTTTAACCTATATATAACCTGAACCTCACTTACAACCAAGTCTAAATTTAACCTAACATTAACCTACTCTCTCCTTCACAGCCTAACTTTATTTAGGATATTTAAAAGGTGATTTTATCGCCTGACCAAAATTCTGATTAAGACTTCTTTCCTGTGACTTGTTTTCATACCTCTCATACAAGGATGGCCAGCCCAAGGGCCACCTGGGCGTGAATTGGTTTGAGGTGTAGAAGCTGTTACCAACACAACAACCACACCCTAGGTTAACGAGTTGCATGAACCAGTGTCAAGGAATAGTCCGAGAACACCGGACAACTCGCCAACTGCACTGGCTAACCATTACCCGTAACACGATCCGTAAATCGATTAACATCCAGGTTTCCAATTACTGCTGAGTAGACAGAGGCAAATGGTGTATAGAAACTTGCGCAGTTTCACCCTGCCCGGGGATCGAACCCGGGTCCGCTCGCTTGAGAAACGAACATGCTAACCATTACACCACAGGTCGCCATTTATACTGCAGGCAGACAGAACGGTTACTATAATACTCCTCCAGCGGCCGGTAGATAGAAAAAACATATATTACCACTAATTAATAAAAAGTTAATTTGGCTAAAAGTTCACTAACTGTAGAAGTTAATTATATAAAGTGGGTGTACTTAATGAAGGTTGGACGGACGGACGGACGTGTTCATGAGAGCAGAACTAACTGGACTCACGCAACATAACTCTTTTGATTACATAGGCAAAAACATATACCTTTCCTTATATAGGTCTCCCTCCTCCTCCTTTTACCCCTCAGGCCTGATAGGGGACAAAGGATAATTAAAAATAAATAAATACCTAACACTATCCAAGGTCTAGCGCCGACAAACTATGCCTAGTACTATTACCTAATGTTCTCTAAGACCATTTTATTAATTAAGGATCTGTGGAGTCAGAAAGTAATTAAACACAACCCTAATATGATGCCATGGGTTATGTAAGATTAATTAGATAATTTTGTTGCGTAAAAAACAACTAAGTAAATTTAATCTACTTGGCTATCATTAGCTATGGTGAATTTGAGCAAACTTAGCATAGCCTAGTATGTTAAATGCCGATATTTCTTTTCTTACAAGTTAAAAAACAAAACACAAGGCCAACACACACATAGTAATATTAACAGTACAAATCCATAACCCAAGATCAATACAACATACAGTACTGTTTGATTAATTAATAGCAAGAACATATAATTTATTCCTCTCTTCTCGCGCAGCATGAAACACGTGTACAGTTTTGCCGAGTGGCTATTATTATTATTATTATTATTATTATTAAGTCGCTACGTGGCCTTAATACTGCGGCTACATATCACACAAGCTATGTGGCAATTATATTACCCCCTGGTTAGGTTAGAGAAAGTTTCACCAGCCGAAAAACTCGACATTGTTATGCAAAATGCTGAATGAAATGGAATCTGTTCTCTAAGAATGCAATATCACGGCCATGAAGAATGTGGACTAAGTACCCGCGATATTACAGCCAGGGAGCCACTTTATTATTATTGTTATGACTATTATCCAACGCGTTACACACAGCTAACATTAAGGACCACTATAATATATAATGTCCAATAGTGTTTTCTGTGTTTAATGTGGATATTGTTATTACTGAATGTGTTTTTGTTTTGTTTTCTAATGGGAGCAAAAGAGACCACAGTGTTTGGCTGTCTAGTGTCATATAATATAAGAAAATGGCACTACTTTTTGTTTTGTAATTAATATTTATATAAAAAAAACAATGATTTTATGAAGATTGTGAACCCCCGTTTATTTCAGCTGATAATTTGGCTTGGGTTAGATTACGTTAGGTTAGGTTAGATTACGTTAGGTTAGGTTAGGATTACGTTAGGTTAGGTTAGGATTACGTTAGGTTAGGTTAGATTACGTTAGGTTAGGTTAGGATTACGTTAGGTTAGGTTAGGTTAGATTACGTTAGGTTAGGTTAGGATTACGTTAGGTTAGGTTAGGTTAGATTACGTTAGGTTAGGTTAGGATACGAGGTGAAACACAAAAGACACCACTACACACCTATACTCGGGCGGGTTATATACACATTATGGATATGGGTACAGTATATAGCACGACCATTTATTATCCTTTTGAAACATTTAGAATAAGAACAAAAATACACAACACCATTACACATGTATATCAGAGTGTTGCTGGGTGTATGCAAGCGAGTAGTAGGTATACCCCATAGAATGAACCACCGAACATTACTAGTCAAGTATAAAACCTAGCCTGACTTTTTCTTATTTAATAACTTATACTAACTTAACCAACCAACCCTAATTTTACTTACCCTAATCTGACTTAACCAACCCCCCCCCCCAGGAAGCGTTTTGAAATTTAATCAGGTGAAATAAGCTTGGATGTCTAATCTTCACGTGAATTTCCCTTTAAAATACCACTATTATTATTACAACTACCACCAATAACAATACTAAATGAACTATATCCCATACTAATATAATAGAATGACATTTACAGACGCACAGCTAAAAAGTTCATAGCAAAATATTAGTACTTCGAAGCTTTACTAAATTCCACTATGTTAACAGTTACGAGGGACGTTCAGTACTTTTAAATTTATTGCCATTACTTTGGATTCATGAATTATACGAGATACATGAATAAATTTATCACTTAGAGCGTGAGAATATTAACAAATTAAAGACTCACAGTTGCATCGCGGCGAATCACTAGAAGGTTCCAAATTCACTGAGGTATTTTTTTAAACTCGGTATTTCTCCGGTTCTTTGGTAATGTTCACATATAAAACTAATTACCACACTCACTGACAATTCTTCTTTTAATGAGTATTACTATTTAATAATGTAATTTCGATATAAACACTAAATGATGTAATGAACACAATGAGAACGCTCCACTCCCTGACGCCTCGGCTGTTCCTCTGAGCTTCCCGCCTACCCAAACAATTTTTTCGTTATCAAGCAAATACATAATGTTATTCCTCCCACTTAACATTGAATAAAAATACCGCGTCAGTGTACAGTGTTCTAATTATATATGACACATTCTTATTGTCGATGTTTCAATTATATATCTGTATATTTAGGTAATTATTTTCCGGGTTACAGGGAAGCACTGACGATTTAAACTGTGTTAAGTTACGATGAGCCACCACGGATTACTATTGTAAAACTATATTAAATAAGTCTATGTTCTTGAAAGTCAGAAAGCATTCAGAAGGGAATTCAAGGCTGAGATGCCCAGTCTCATGACAAATCTCGAGCGTGTAATGCACAAACTTCTTCCACTGCCACAGACAATCCGTGTTGACACATCATGCGTTTCATGGTTCAGATCTGCCACGGCTTCACCTGTAACACTGAAAAATATGTATTGCAATATACAGATTTTTTTTTTAAATATACAATATAAATGGAACACCTTGTATTTTAAACGTATTTAGTAATTTGTTTAATATTTTTACGGGTTGATTTAAAACCTTCAACATCACCTAGACGCAGTCAGTAACGCATAACTAACAGGCAAGTGTTGACATGTTTTGTTTTTCTCTCGAAGATTAAGAAACTGTCTAAATAACATTTATCGTAGATAAATCCTACTAATTTATGATATAACTTATTAATTTTAATGATTTTCGAATGTCGAAAGTTTATGGTTATTATTTGTAAACAACAAAAATTGGACGAGTTATTTACAATACTGTAGCAGCGAATAATGATACCCGAGTTACTGATGCCGCATAAAAATAAAAACAATAATATCAATATAAAATTCGTGCACAAGACGTTATTCCACATGCTGCAATTTCAGAAAACAAAAACGCGTTTCCCCTCAAAGTTGTATATTCATATTAATTAATTCAAAATACAATTTTCAAAGGTTTCGATAATCATAGGACAACGTAAATATCTGAAAAGACGATAAGACTCAACCTACGATACTATGAAATAGAGTTTTCGGAGGGTAAATCATATTGTATTATTATGGAGTTTTCAGTCTTAAAGTTTACACAGTATTTCCCAAATAAAGACTAGTTTATCAAGTACACTGTTTTAATAATATTCATCACGACTATTTGTTAACAAGTGTATATATGCACTTAATCTGAAATAATTTAGCTGAGTGGATGCAACGCTCTCCTTCAGCGTTAAGTATAGCTGGTTCGAGGCCAGGGCGCCCTCATCCCTCAGTTCACCCAGCTGATAAGGAGCACCAAACTCTACAGACACTTTTTAGGTAATATCTTTCCAAATTTCTAAAAGCTGATAACTAGTGTATTTGCTAACCTAAGATACACAGCGGTAGACCTTAATTGTTGAAGCGCAGTAATAAAACATAATAACAAAACAATGTAAAATAAAAATCAAGAGAAAATTTAAATAATACTGGTGATAAATTGGTTAATGGACAGCTGCAAAAGTTGAAGGTTATACTAAATATATAATAATTCCTGTGAGATAAAACTGAAATATGAAAAAATAACAATCCCGAGGGTTAAATCACAAGAGGTTATTTCCTTCACCCTCTGACAATAACATGTTCACATTTACACTGAAATTAATATATTCAAAGACGAAAATTGTGGAGGTTAGTTCTATTTCATGTGTGTTGATGAAGACATATTTGTATTACTAAATATTTATAATGCTCTCTCTCTCTCTCTCTCTCTCTCTCTCTCTCTCTCTCTCTCTCTCTCACCCTGCATATCCCTCACCCTAGGCACTGTTCTCAGACCCCCCCACGTAAGCAAGAGTTCTGAGGACGGTATGTTTGTCCTTTCTAGCGAGTGTTCTCAAGACGATATCCTCATTCTCTCCCTCATTCCATCCCTCATTCTTTCCCACATTCCATCCCTCATTCTCTTCATTATTCCTATCCTCATTGTCTCTCTCGTTTTATCATTCCTTATCTCTCCTCAACCCACCCTCATCTCATCTTCATTCTCCTTCATTCTCTCTCATTCTCCCTCGTTATTCCCCATTCTCCCCATCACTCCCACTGTGGTTTGTTATCATATCTTACATTGATAACAAAATACAGATGACCCCAATATATAATATTAATTTTTGGGGTGGAGGATGGACGCAGAGAAAAGTAAACAAACTCAGACCAGAACCAAACATAAGTAAAAACAGAGACTTAGATACAACAGAACTATATGAGTAACCTGACCTAATCTGACCTAACCAACCTAAGCTAACTTAACCAAAGCAACCTAATCTGACCTAACCTAATTTCTAACCTAACCTAAGCTAACCTAACTCAACTTAACTAACCAATCAATCTGACCAACTAACCTAACTTAACCTGACCAACCCAAACCTAACTTAACCTGACCAACCAAACTAACTAACCTGACCAACCAAACCCAACTTAACTCACCTAACCAAACCTAACTCTAATCTGACCCAACATAACTAACCTGACTAAATCTGACCCAACTTACTTATATAGCTCACAGATAAGTGTCGTAAGCACCATCAGAGGCAGCAGCAGTATACATAAGTAGTGTCACCATACCGCCTCATGTGTACGTGGATTGTTTACACTGTACACACACACTCTAACACACTGTACACACACTCCAACACACCCTCGGCTCTCCGGGAAAAAATGACTTGGAAGTTTGATACAGTTCTGAAGTCCCTCTCTTTAATATTTCCTGATCTTAAGATAGGTTGAGTACATGAGACATTTTGTTCTTCACTTTTAAAGAACAGTACGTTAAGTGTAAAGTTGTTAATATGGACTGTGAAGCTTCTCCATCAGGTATTTACCAAGACTGTGATGAAGAGAACACACCTGGACCTGGACAGTGGGTGAAACTCTATTGTTCATTAGTGGACAACAACGACGGTGGTCTAGAATGACGCTTATTAAGGAAATTTAATAGTCTTATTTCTCATCGATATTATAAAGAACTAGAGTCCATTTAAATATACTAAAGATATCATAGAGATCATATTGGTCTGTATAAAGTCGGGAAAACAAACGAGCAATCTGAACATTACTCTGAGGAAGTTTTATTATAAATTAAATTACTTCTTCTCACCTGTAGACGGCATAAAGACCAGCAGCAAATTATGAAATATATTCTCATTCCGATTTCCACTGAACCTTGGGTCGAGATATCGTGTTTGATGGATGGACAATACGAGCGATCACAAGCACCTGGCGTAAACTTACTGTGAGAACCTTTCATCCTCTCCCACTGACTGCGGCAACACTTAAGTCTGATTGGTTCCTTTCTGCCGTCAAACACCGATAGGTCAAAAAACAAGATCGATCGAGGAGAGGAGTGCATCAGAGAGTGCAGAGAGTGCATGTGAGAGCAAGTGAAAATGTAGATGCATTGTGAGAGGTATTAGAAGGCAGTGTGAGAGTGCATTGTGAGAGTGTATTGTGAGAGTGAGTAATTAGTGAGATTGTCTTGTGAGTATTGTGAGTATCTGGTGAGTGTTTTATGAGTGTGTTTTGTAAAAGTATCTTTAGAGTGTGTCTTGTCAGAATACATTAAGCATCTTGACGTTATTGTTGTTATCATTAGAGTCGTGTTACCACTGACAGGGAGGCAACTGTTCAACTGTTAATACAATTCATTTAAGGAACATAATTATTATTTAGGGATTTTAAGTCGAAAATTACAGTTTTTAGGGATTGTTAAATGTTACCCGTTAAAGAATAGAAATTTGGGGATTGAAAAGTGTGTGAGACAGACAGGTTACAGTGGCGTGATAGACAGACAGGTTACAGTGGCGTGATAGACAGACAGACAGTGGCGTGATAGACAGACAGGTTACAGTGGCGTGATAGACAGGGTACAGTTCAGTGTGTAATAGACAGACAGCAGTGATATACAGACAGGTTACAGTGGCGGGATAGACAGGGTACAGTTCAGTGGCGTGATAGACAGGTACAGTTCAGTGGTGTGATAGACAGGGTACAGTTCAGTGGCGTGATAGACAGGGTACAGTTCAGTGGTGTGATAGACGGGGTACAGTACAGTGGTGTGATAGACAGGAGTACAGTTCAGTGGTGTGATAGACAGGGTACAGTTCAGTGGTGTGATAGACAGGGTACAGTTCAGTGGCGTGATAGACAGGGTACAGTTCAGTGGCGTGATAGACAGGGTACAGTTCAGTGGCGTGATAGACAGGGACCAGTTCAGTGGGCGTGATGACAGGGTACAGTTCAGTGGTGTGATAGACAGGGTACAGTTCAGTGGCGTGATAGACGGGTACAGTTCAGTGGTGGCGTGGAGCAGGGGTACAGTTCAGTGGCGTGATAGACAGGGGTACAGTTCAGTGGCGTGATAGACAGGGGTACAGTTCAGTGGCGTGATAGACGGGGTACAGTTCAGTGGCGTGATAGACGGGGTACAGTTCAGTGGCGTGATAGACAGGGTACAGTTCAGTGGCGTGATAGACAGGTACAGTTCAGTGGTGTGATAGACAGGGTACAGTTCAGTGGCGTGATAGACAGGGTACAGTTCAGTGGCGTGATAGACAGGGTACAGTTCAGTGGCGTGATAGACAGGGTACAGTTCAGTGGTGTGATAGACAGGGTACAGTTCAGTGGCGTGATAGACGGGGTACAGTTCAGTGGCGTGATAGACGGGGTACAGTTCAGTGGCGTGATAGACAGGGTCAGTTCAGTGGTGTGATAGACAGGGTACAGTTCAGTGGCGTGATCGACAGGGTACAGTTCAGTGGCGTGATGAACAGGGTACAGTTCAGTGGCGTGATAGACAGACAGGTTACAGTGGCGTGATAGACAGACAGGTTACAGTGGCGTGATAGACAGGGTACAGTTCAGTGGCGTGATAGACAGGGTACAGTTCAGTGGCGTGATAGCTTACAGTGGTACAAGAGACAGATTACAGTTATACCAGATTAATAATTCTGAGTTACTTAAATGTGTCAGCTGCTTTACTTAATATTTTCAGTGATAGTTTACTTAGATGTTAATTGTTTTACTTACTGGCTTGCCTATATGTGTTGCTTTGATCTGCACGAGAGAGAGAGAGAGAGAGAGAGAGAGAGAGAGAGAGAGAGAGAGAGAGAGAGAGAGAGAGAGAGAGAGAGTGTGTGTGTGTGTGTGATATATAGAATGAAATATAGAGTGAGTGAGTGAGTGAGTGAGATAAATAGATAGCAAGATAGATAGATGGATAGACATAAAAGAGACAGACAGACAGACATACGGACAGACAGACAGACAGACAGACAGAGGTACAAAGAGAAAGTGAGAGAAGCCTATGAAGCAAAAATAACAGATAGCAAGTTACTAAAGAGAATATGAAAGAGAGGGATGAAGAGAAAGTGAGAAAGTGATAGAGAGAGAAAACAAAGAAAACTCTCCCCCCATCACAGCTGTCAGTATGAGCGGGTATTATTTATGTATAAGACTTGACAAGACAAAATGACGTCTAACATTTTGTAACTCTTGTATTCACGTCACAGTTGAGAAATATTATGTGTCTTTAGTTAACGATGATCATCTCTTTACACAGGCTAGAAAAGTTAACCTCTTGAGTATGATGACTTAATCCCTTGAGTATGATGATTTAATCCATTGAGTATGATGACTTAATCCCTTGAGTATGATGACTTAATCCCTTGAGTATGATGACTTAATCCCTTGAGTATGATGACTTAATCACTTGAGTATGATGACTTATCCCTTGAGTATGATGAATTAATCCCTTGAGTATGATGACTTAATCCCTTGAGTATGATGAATTAATCCCTTGAGTATGATGAATTAATCCCTTGAGTATGATGACTTAATCCCTTGAGTATGATGAATTAATCCCTTGAGTATGATGACTTAATCCCTTGAGCATGATGACTTAATCCCTTGAGTATGATGAATTAATCCCTTGAGTATGATGACTTAATCCCTTGAGTATGATGACTTAATCCCATGAGTACGTTGATTTAATCCCTTAAGCAAAAGACATTAAAAGAAACATATTAATCCCAGTAAAGAGAAAATAAACGGATATAAAGACAAATAATCCCAGTACATAAGAGAAAGTAAAAAAAAAAAAGAAAGTCAGGCAATAAATCCCAGCAAAGTGAAAGGAGAGGCGATATAACTCAGGAAGGAAGAAAGGTAAAAAAGAAAGTTCAGGCAGCAAATCGAAGTAAGGAGAGAGTAAAACAGTGAAGAGGCAATAAATCCCAGCAAAGAGAAAGTAATACCAAGAAGAGACGATAAATCCCAGAAAGGTAAGAGAGAGAAAGCAAAAAGAGAAAGTACGGGTATTATGGAGGAGAATTAAGAGAAAGGGTAAGGGGTCAAATTATGTTCTAGGTTTTCATGGGTGAGGGAGATGCCACCAGATTTCTAAGGTAACTTTTGCATTGGACCCCCAATGATGGTTTTTCTGCTGGGGGGTCGGAGGGAGGTAGGGGGTAATATGTACAGGAAATGGCGTACTGTTTCATTACACTGATAGAAGTCGTCTCTCTCTCTCTCTCTCTCTCTCTCTCTTTTAAAGGGTTCCATAAGTGGAGGCGGGGCGAAAAGGGTGAGTTAGGGAAAAGGGGTTGTTTGAAGGCGCCAGTCTGTGTGGCTTATAAGTGGCGTTTATTGTACAATCGTCTGGTTGGTTTGCCAGTATCAATAACCAGCCAACACCCCCCCCCAAAACAACACGCATTAACGCTCCCACTGTGAAAATAAACACACGCTGTCATTAACGCCCCGGACTTTGTTTATATCGATCAGCTGACTGCCGCCATTACCCGCGCGGGATATGGCTATTGAGCTTTTCAATTATGCTCCACGAGAACTACATGTTAATAAAAGCCAAAATGGAATTAGTGGTAAATGTTTGTAATGTTAAATTTTTTGTTTTTATCTTTTTGTGGGAGAGTTAAAGACCCGTGTGGTTGGTTAGTGTTGTTTAATAGTTAGATGAGTAAGTACCTGTTGATATTATGACTGTTTACTCGTCATTATTATCATCATCATCACTATCGTCAGCATGAATTGGTTTTATCATCATTAATTGCTGGTATTAATATCACTGACACCAACATCATCATTACCAACTTCATAACTGTAAATCATCACCGCCATCATCATTCATTATCGTCATTATTATCATTACTCTAACCATTCACCATCACCATCATCATCATCATTCATCATCACCATTAGATCATTAACAAACTAACAACAATACAATCAGCAACAGATGAAAACTTTAATTAGTCACCTGTACAGTAATTAGCTAACCACACAGTGCAAGGATAATTACATTACCTTCACCCTTAATTACTGTAATGTCCTCATGTAATCTGTCCCCCCCCCCCCACCTTTCCTCCCTTCCCTCGCAGCTTAAAAATGGTACAATTTTCCCCAGCATTGTGCTCAGTGATTCAACTCAAATTGTACCACTGTGTTGTACATGTCGCTTCAACATATGTGAAATGTGTGGAATATAATGTACTAATATATCATCCCTACATATGTACTAATGTATTTAGAACTTTAATACTGTATCGCCACCATAATGTACACTTCTTACAATTATGTGTAATAGATGTTTTAACTTGTTCAATTATTCACACTAACTGTAACTTACTGTATTTTGGACTAACTTACATACACACATGGGAAGAAACTGTATATGTATCACTGTATATCTGTATTAGTCACAACGTTCCCTTACACTAAACATGTAAACACAACCAAAAAAATATCTTCAAGGAGAGAATCGATGAATTTCACAATGAACACTGCGACTCCTGTTGTTTCGGTAGGGTTGTCAATAAACTTCGTCCGTTATGTCATATCGTCTAACACAAAATTGTAAACATATTTTTTTATCGTGTGTACCTAAACCAATATACTTGTACCGATAAATGTAATGTTTTATTTTTTATCTAAACTGTCATTTCATATTTTTTCTCTCTCATAAAACAGGAAAACAATTTATGTGACAAGTATATAAAATGGAAAAGGGCAAATCATTGGTTTTAGACGTACTGGTGTCGAAGTTTTGATTGGCTAAATAAGTCGTTAACAACTTTTCCAATGTGTTTGTGTGTGTGTGTGTGTGTGTGTCTGTGTGTGCGTGTGTGTGTGTGTGTGTGTGTGTGTGTGTGTGTGTGTGTGTGTGTGTGTGTGTGTGTGTGTGTGTGTGTGTGTGCGTGCGTGTGTGTGTGTGTGTGTGTGTCTACCCAGCAGGTCCTTCAGCAGCCAGAGCTGACCAACCTCAGCTATCCTCCATCCCTGGATGAGGTAGCTACTGCCATCAAACAGATGAAAAATAACAAGGCCTCAGGGCCTGATGGAATCTCAGTCAAGGTGTATAAAGCAGGAGGACCTCTGCTTACCAGCCGTCTCAACTCTCTCCTGGAGAATATATGGGAAAAGGAGGAAATCCCCCAAGCTCTTAAAGACGTTTCCATTGTCAATATTTATAAGAACAAGGGAGACCGGTCAGACTGTGGCAACTACCGTGGGATCTCGCTGCTCTCCATAGCTGGCAAGATTATCGCCCGAGTCCTCCTAAACAGACTCCTTCCTAAGGCGGAATACTTCCTCCCAGAATTTCATTGTGGTTTTAGACCATCACGTGGCACCACTAACATGATCTTTGCTGCCCGCAAGATACAGAAAAAGTGAAGAGAACAGATTCGTGACCTGTACATGGCTTTCATCGACCTAACCAAGGCCTTCGACTCGATCAACAGGGAAGCCCTCTGGTGGACCCTCAGCCGTTTTGGCTGCCCACCAAAATTCATCGCCATTGTGAGACAACTCCACGATGGCATGAACGGCAGTGTCCTGCACAATGGCACCCAGTCTGAGTTCTTCCCCATCCAAACGGGGGTTAAACAAGGGTGTGTACTGGCACCAACTCTTTTTTCCATCTTCTTGGCTGCCTTCCTTACTCGTACCAGTGCCAATTTAGCCAGCAGGGTGAACATCGAGTACCGGGGGAAGGGTCTTTTCAACATAAGACGACTCCAGGCAAGAACAAGAGTGTCGGCAGCTTCCTTTACAGAAACTTCAGCATGCAGGCGACCTCACCCTTGTTGCTCACACTGAACACGACCTACAGGGGATTCTAAACACCTACGCAGATGCATATGCCCACTTCGGCCCTGAGGTGAATGTACGTAAGACTCAGATTCTCTTTCAACCTGCCCCTGGTTCAGACACACCTCCACCATCCATCCAGCTTAACGGTACTACCCTCTCTAATGTTTCTCGCGTTAAGTATCTCGGCTCCCACCTGTCCACCACCGCACACATCGATCAAGAGATTCAGCACCGGTTCACATGTGCATCTCAAGCCTTTGGCAGACTCCGAACCGTGTCTTCAGCTGTAGGGAGCTGAAATTATTTACAAAGCTGCATGTATATCGAGCAGTGGTCCTCCCCACCCTGCTATATGGCAGTGAGACATGGGTCACATACAGGAGGCACCTCAAGGCACTTGAAAACTTTCACCAACGTGGTCTACGTTCCATTTTCCGAGTTCGCTGGGAAGACAAGAGAACAAATGCCAGTATTCTCGCTGACACCAACTGTAGGAGCATCGAGGCTACCATTATCCATGAACAACTACTTTGGACTGGCCATGTTACCCGCATGGACGACAGTAGACTGCCAAGGCAGCTACTTTACAGTCACCTAACGAATAGTAAACGCAACGCTGGCGGGCAACTGAAAAGGTATAAGGATAATCTTAAGACAAACCTGAAAACGTGCCAAATCGACCCCCTCACCTGGGAGACGATCACTCCACACCGTAACGCTTGGAGGAGCACCACACGAGAAGGTGTCAATTCTTTCGAGTTAGCCCGACTGCAAACCGAGGCAGACAAGCGCCAACACCGAAAAGACGATGCCACCGGCCCTCCCTGACTAGTTGCAACCCTCCACAAGTGCAACGAATGTGAACGACCCTGCTGGTCCCGTATCGGCCTCTTTAGTCATCTCAGGACTCACCAACCTAGGTGACATCCATAATAACTAATATCATTGTATCATAGCTGGATGATCGTCATACTCGATTCCGTGTGACAGCAAAGTAGTAGTAGTAGTAGTAGTAGTAGTAGTAGTAGTAGTAGTAGTGTGTGTAAATTTGTCCTGACCCCGTTCCTCCTCCTTCTCTCCCTTTCTTTCTCATCTTTCTCTTACTCTTTAAAATCCTCCATCTCCTCATTTTTCTCTTCTTTCTCTTCGCTCCTGCCATCCTAACACTCCTCCTCTTCCCCTTCCTCTTCCTCCTCTTCCTCATCAATGCCGTCCTCACCTCTACCACCACCACCACCACCTCCTCCACCTCCCCACCGCCACCTACACTTCTGCTACTATCTCTTCCTCCTCCTCCTCCTGCTCCTCCTCCTTCTTCTTCCCCTCACCCCCCATCCTCCTCGCTCTTCTACATTAAAATCACATTTCACGGGCCGCCCACTCCTTCAGGCTGCTGTACCTGGCCGCTGTCGCTATGGTAACTGAACAACAACACATACCCCACACACCACAACACCCCTACCTGTACGTGTGTGTGTGTGTGTGTGTGTGTGTGTCTGTCTGTCTGTGTGTGTGTGTGTGTGTGTGTGTGTGTGTGTGTGTCTGTTGTCTGTCTGTCTGTCTGTCTGTCTGTCTGTCTGTGTGTGTGTGTCTGTGTGTGTATGTGTGTGTGTGTGTGTGTGTAGGGATGCTTGTGTTAAACATAGAGATTATATGTCCCTTTTATCCTGAGACTATATTAAAGCATTCATAATGACCACTTTAATGTTATAATGACATAATGACCTACTTTAGGAACTGACGGTAAAAGAAGATGTACATGTACACGTGCCTTACCTGGTGTACAAACAACTACTACTTCTTGTGTACATGTCTCGGTGTACACGCTGCACTGTTAGTGTACACAGGACTCTTCGTATACATAATTTTTCTTTAAGTGTACAATAATTTTTTTTAATATACTGTTTACAGCCTCGACACCATTGTTTACCATTCTCTCCCCACCAGAGTAGTTTCTCCCCAGCATCCTCCTTTCTCCCCCAGCTTCCTACTTTCTCCCCATCATCCTCTTCCTTTCTCCGATCCTCCTCCTCTTCTCCCATCCTCCTCCCTCTCCCCCATCCTTTTCTCCCATCCTCCTCTCCCCCCATCCTCTCCTCCCCTCTCCCCATCCTCCCTCTCTTCTCCCCCATCCTCCTCCTCTCCCATCTCCTCCTCTTCTCCCCCCCCCTCTTCTTCTTCCTCCTCGTTCCTCCTGCTCTTCTCCCCCCCATCTTTTTCCTCTTCCTTTTCTTCCTACCCCCATCCTCCTCTTCTTCCTTCTCCTCCTCCTCTTCAACCTCCTCCTCCTCCCCATCCCCTCCTCCCTCTTCTCCCCCCATCCTCCTCCTCTCCCCATCCTCCCTCCTCTTCTCCCCATCCTCCTCCTCTTCTCCCCATCCTCCTTCTCTCCCATCCTCCTCCCCTCTCCCCATCCTCCTCCCCACAACACATTATCTCCTTTAATTTCTCTCTCCTAAAAAACTATTCGTATATATTTCCTCTCCCTCTCTTCTCCCGCCTCTCACCCTTACTTATGCTTCCTCTCACATCCTCCTCCTCCTCCTTCTTCTCTTCTCTCTCTCTTCTGTCTCTCTTCTCCATATTATTTTCCTTCCTCGTTATCTTACATTCTTTATTTTCTTTTTTTATTCTTCTGTGACAGTCTTTCTTTCTTTCTTTCTCTTCCTTCTTCTTTCTATTCTCTTTTCCCGTCAATTACTCTTACTTCTTCCTTTACTTGATTTTCTCTCTCTTTCGCCTCTGTCTTCTTTCTTCTACTCTCCCCTTTCCTCTATCACTTATTTAACTTTTTCCTCTCTTCCTTCCCTCCCTTCGTCCCTCCTTTTCTTCTTTCCCCTCCTCTCTTATTTATTCACTCCCTGGCTTCCACTCAATCCCCATTTCCACTTCAATTACTCTTCCTCCTCCTCCTTCCTTCTTTCTTTCTTTCTCTCTCATCTCTCTTTCCTGTCCCTGTCTCTCCTTTCTTCTTTTCTCTTGACTATCATTCACTCTCCTATTGTTCCTTCTCATTCCTTGCCTTCATCACTCTTTCGGCTCTCTGCCTCCCCCTCTTCCCTCACCATCATCACCCCTTATTATTATTATTCCTTCTTATTCACGCGTTCTTCTTCCTCCCTCCTTTTAGATCATCATCATCATCATATCCTTCTCCTACTCATCATTCTCCATTCCTCCTCTCCCCTTCCCTTTCTCCCATCATCACCTTCTCTCCCTATTTCTCAACCTCCTTCCCCTCCCTTACTCTCCCCTCACCCAGGTAAAGGAAGAGGCAGGTATTGTCTGCTACCTGCCTGATATCCTCCCTTATATTAAAACACGTCGGGCAGGGAGACGAAGGGAGGGTGTTTGATGTCCCTTCTCGTGTACTGAAGGGAGGGAGGGAGGGAGGGAGGAGGAGGGAGGAGGGAGGAGGAGGAGGAGGAGGAGGAGGAGGGGAGGAAGAGGAGGAAGGGGAGGAAGAGGGTGATGGAGGTGCTGTATGTATGAGGAAGGAGACAAATAAAAAAGAAGAAAAAAAAGAGAAAAGAGAGAGAGAGAGACCGCCCTCCCAATACACCACTCAGCAGGGCCCACTAGTTAGACACAAACATTGACCTACTGTACACACACACACACACACACACACACACACACACACACACACACACACACACACAAACACACACACACACACACAAACACACACACGTCCTGCAACATCACTCCAAGGTTAATGTCGGCGGCGGTGGCGACACAGTGAGACGCTCTATATTCACAACACGAGACTCGGGTTCAGATCCAAATTGGGTTAGGTTAGGTACGGTTAAGTCTGGTGAGGTTAGGTTAGGTTAGGTTAGGTTAGGTTAGGTACGGTTAAGTCTGGTGAGGTTAGGTTAGGTTAGGTTAGGAGACGCCTCACCTGCACCCCACATGGGTCAAGGTCACTTCTTAGGGTGACTAAAATCTACGTGATACTTACCCCTCCCCGACACACACACACACACACACACACACACACACACACACACACACACACACACACACACACACACACACACCTGGGCAGAGTTTATTCCTATATTACCTTCCGCCTATTACACCCCTTTCTTCTCTCTCTTTCATATTTTTTCTTTCATCTCATCATTTTTTTATTTCTTCTTTTCTCATCCTCTCCTTTTTCTTTCTTTAGTCGTCTCCTGTGTCCTTCTCTTTCATTCTGATTTTTCTTCTATTTTCTTCTGTCGTATTCTTTCCTCTATATATCTCTGTTCTTCTCCTATCTTTTCCAATCCTATTATCTTCCATCTCCCCTTTTCATTCCTTTAACCGTTTCTTTGCATCTTTCCCTTTCTATTTCCCTTCCTTCACACAACTTCTTTTCCGCCCTCTTCCTTCTTTCTCAGCCCATTTCGTCAGCACCTTCCTCGTCTCGTACACACACACACACACACACACACACACACACACACACACACACACACACACACACACACACACACTATTAATACTACTTTGTCATCTAGGTTGGTAAGTTCTGAGGTGACTAAAGAGGCCGATACAGGACCGGCAAGGTCGTCCACATTCGTTGCACATGTTGAGGGCTGCATCTAGTGCGGAGGGCGATGGCAGCGTCTTTGAGGCGTTGGCGCTTGTCTGTCTCGGTTTGCAGTCGGGCTAACTCCTCCAAGCGTTACAATGTAGAATAATCTCTCCCAGTTGAGGGGTCGATTTGGCACTTTCAGGTTTGTCTTAAGACTATCCTTATACCTTTTCAGTTGCCCGCCGGCGTTACGTTTACTATTCGTTAGGTGACTGTAAAGTAGCTGTTTTGCAGTCTACTGTCGTCCATGCGGGTAACATGGCCAGTCCAACGTAGTTGTTCATGGATAATGGTAGCCTCGATGCCCCAACAGTTGGTGTCAGCAAGAATACTGGCATTTGTTCTCTTGTCTTCTCAGTAAACTCGGAGGATAGAACGTAGACCACGTTGGTGAAAGATTTCGCGTTTTAGTGCCTCTTGTATGTGACCCATGTCTCGCTGCAGGGTGGGGAGAACCATTGCTCGATATAGTACATGCATCACAACCCTCCCTACCACAGACTAGGTGCATCACAACCTCCCTACCACAGACTAGGTGCATCACAACCCTCCCTACCACACACTAGGTGCATCACAACCTCCCTACCACACACTAGGTGCACCAAAACTCTCCCTACCACACACTAGGTGCATCACAACCTCCCTACCACACACTAGGTGCATCACAACCCTCCCTACCACAGACTAGGTGCACCAACCTCCCTACCACACACTAGGTGCACCAAAACTCTCCCTACCACACACTAGGTGCACCAAAATCTCCCTACCACACACTAGGTGCATCACAACCTCCCTACCACACACACTAGGTGCACCACACACCAGGCCCCAGGTCAGGCAGGTGCATCAGGAAGCATAATTAATCGAATTTCGCTCAGGTAAGATAACAGGTTTTGTTCGGCTGCTTCAACAGTTGCTGGGTGAGGCTGATGTGTGTGTGTGTGTGTGTGTGTGTGTGTGTGTGTGTGTGTGTGTGTGTGTGTGTGTGTGTGTGTGTGTGTGTGTGTGTGTGTGTGTGTGTGCGTGTATGTGTGTGTGACTGTTTCCTTCTGTTTCTCCATGTTTGTATCTTTACACATGTCTATGTCATTGTCTGTACCTATGTCTATATATGTACCTGTGTCTGTGTCTGTATCTGTGTCTGTACCTATACCTGTGTGTGTGTACCTGTACCTGTGTGGCCTCCAAAGCACTCACTAGGACATACCACCCTTCACCCGGTATCCTGAAGCAGATAGCCAAGCCTCATCGGGGTAAAGTTCAGAATGCCGTAACTCTGGACAGTAATGGCAGAAAATGTCGATTATTATTGAGTTTCACCTGAGGTCTTGCTGCGATCCATCCACCCACTAAGTCAGGTAAAAAAATTCATTACTAGTTTGTTTGAAGGTATTGTGTTAATAACTAGAGGTATCGTGTTAATAACTAGAGGTATCGTGTTAATAACTAGAGGTATCGTGTTAATAACTAGAGGTATCGTGTTAATAACTAGAGGTATCGTGTTAATAAGTAGAGGTATCGTGTTAATAAGTAGACGCACGGACAGGTAAAAGTTATCTCTCCCCCCTCTCTCTCTCTCTGGGGATAGCGAGGAATACAGACAACATTGGGCAAACTGTGTTGAGTTCTGTTGTGTTGTGTTGTGTTAGTTTTTCACCTCCAATCACCACTGGCTAAAGGAAGGAAGAAGGAAAGGAGGAAGGAAAGTACAGGTTAAGAGGAGGGAAGGATAACACAGATGAAAGATGGAATGGAAGATGGGAAAGGAGGAGGGAGAAGGGTGGAAAGAGGAGGAAGTGAGGGAAGGAGGGATGGTAAATATGTGGAAAAAGGTGGAACGGAGAGCGTGATAGAAGAGAGGTAAAGAGGAGGGAAGAGAAGATGAGAAGATGGAGGGAGGGAGGGAGGGAGAGAAGGGAAAGAGGGAGGAGGGAGGGAGGGAGAGAAGGGAAAGAGGGAGGGAGGGACGACAGGAATGTACCAGACAAGCAGACAACGCCCGTCACTTCTCAACTAACAAACCTAATGTTTACTCGTATGTATGTATGTATGTATGTATGTATATGTATGTATGTATGTATGTCAATTAAAGCCCCCCACTAAAAAAATAATAGTCATAAATAAAGAGAAAATTAAACCATCACTATTTTCATATTTGTCTTGAGACGCTCACTGTAAGCTCTTCAGACACAACACCTGGTGGAAAAATACTTGAGTGAGAGACATCGACCAGTCTTAAGTGCACCACAAGTGACCTTCTCTCACACACACACTGAAAGACGCCGCCACTTGACACGTGTGAAATGTGACTCAGATACTTGACAGGTGGAGTTGTCTGTCTGTCTGTCTGTCTGTCTGTCTGTCTGTCTGTCTGTCTGTCTGTCTTGTTGAAAATGAGGTATTGTTCGTAATTCGGGATATCTAATGGTATTTTTTATATAATTCGGGATATATAATGGTATTTTTTATATAATTCGGGATATATAATGGTATTTTCTATATAATTCGGGATATATAATGGTATTTTCTATATAATTCGGGATATATAATGGTATTTTCTATATAATTCGGGATATATAATGGTATTTTCTATATAATTCGGGATATATAATGGTATAGCTTATAATTCGTTAGATATAGAGTAAATTCTATAATTCGCAAGATATAATGATGATGAAGTAGATATGATTCTTTCTGCTTAACTCCTGATGACGTCACGTACAGGTAATTCTACTGGGATCAATTTTTCATAAATTTTACGTAAAGAACAAAAAATTAGGCCAGATACAGGTGAGTATTACTGTAGTCAGAGGTGGGGTGGGGTGGAGGGGGTGTGAGGGGAGGAGGGGTGTGTGAGGGGAGGAAGGGGTGTGTGAGGAGGAAGGGGGTGTGTGAGGGGAGGAAGGGGGCGGTGAGGGGAGGAGGGGAGGTGAGGGAGGAAGGGGAGTGTGAGGGGAGGAAGGGGAGTGTGAGGGGAGGAGGGGAGTGTGAGGGAGGAAGGGGAGTGTGAGGGGAGGGAAGGAGGAGGGGAGGAAGGGGAGTGAGGAGGAAGGGGAGTGTGAGGGGAGGAAGGAGGTGTGAGGGGAGGAAGGAGGTGTGAGGAGGAAGGAGGAGTGTCAACATTGTGCTTGATTTTTACCTGTTATCGTTCATTAGTAAATTAATTAAAGTTTATTTATCACTTTTACACCGTATATTAATTATTATTTTAACGTAATTAGACGTCGATAATTTCATGCTATTTCTTCATTATATAACTCATTGTGGGAAGCTGAGGTCAGATGCGGTGAGTTACGGAGTGTGTAGGGAGGGGCTTGTGAGTTACGGAGTGTAGGGAGGGGCTTGGAGTTACGGAGGTGTAGGAGGCTTGTGAGTTACGGAGTGTGTAGGAGGCTTGAGCAGTTGGAGTGTGTGTAGGGAGAGGCTTGTGAGTTACGGAGTGTGTAGGGAGGCTTGTGAGCATGGAGTGTGTAGGTGACAGGTTAGGTCACTGACAAGCTGCAGACTGCCATCGAGAACTAAAAAAATAGGTAAAAATAAGTCTGTGTGGGGGGGACCTGGGGGTGGGGGAGGAGAGGGGAGAAGAGGGGAGGGGGGGAGAGGTGGGGAGGGAGAGGGGAGAAGAGGGAGGGGAGATGGGAGGGTGGGGAGGGAGAGGGAGAGAGGAGGGAGGAGGGGGGAAGGGAGAGGGGAGAAGAGGGAGGGGGGATGGGAGGGGTGTTCTTAGAAATATCAACTTAATTAGAGGTACTTAAGGGGCAGGGGAAAGAAGTGGGAAGGAGAGAGAGAGAGAGAGAGAGAGAGAGATATTGTGTGAGAGCGAGAAGAGAGAAGAGAGAGAGAGAGCTCAAGGGAGAGACAGTGAGGAACCAAAGGAAGAGGTAAAGGAGGGGAAGGAGGAAAGGAGAGACAATAAGAACCCGAAGAAGAGAAACAGGGAAGTAGAGAGACGAGGAGAAGCAGAGGGAGAAACAGGGAAACAAGGAGATAAAAAATTAAAGTAAACTGAAGGATGAGATACACACACACACACACACACAACACATTAACACGAAAAATAACAAAATAAATAAATAAATAACTTGTAATGTAAATAACAACTTCCTCGTCTCACACAGTATGAGTTATCAATGTTAATAACTCCGTAGTAGTTATCCTCCACTAATTAGCTCTCAGGTAAATAAACAACAAAACAATAGTACAATAGTAAACAAAGGTAGATACACCTGGATACAAAATTCTACCTAAGTAATTAGTCTGTTGTACCACACCTTGATTAACATGTTAGTCTCCCTGATTATATTCTGTCTGTCTCTCCTGATTATTGTCTGTCTGTCTCCCTGATTACTGTCTGTCTGTCTTCCCTGATTACTGTCTGTCTCTCTCCCTGATTTCTGTCTCTGTCTCCCTGATAAATATTACTATCTATACAAGCCTCCCTCTCCTGTTAAAATCCCCCTTTCCAGTCCCCCTCTCTCTCATTCTAGTTCCTCTTTCTCCCTGTTCCATGTCCTCCTATTTCTAACTCTCTCTCTTTCTTCTCACTGCTTCTATTCCTCCCTCTTTCTCCCTCCCTTCTTACTCTCCTCCTACACCAAATCTCTATCCCTTGATTCTTCCATCTGTCCTGTCTCCTCTTTCTGTCTTTCCTTCCTTCCCCTCTCCGTCTTCTTTTCTTTTCTCCTGTAGTTCTGTCTCCTCTTCTTCCTCCTTCCTTCTATTTTTACTTGTCTTTTTCTTTGTGTTTTCCTCCTTCTCTTCTTCTTCTCTTCTCTTCTCATCTTCCTTTCAACCCCCCCCCCTCTCTCTCTCTCTCTCTAATCGGGATGGGAGGCTCTAACTCCTTCACAGTGACAGTTTATAGCGAAAGGTCACGCCAGCACCAGCCAGATTCATGCCTCGGGTGGATGAAGAACACCGCCATGGAGAACAAGGAGAACACGAGGAGGAGGATGGAGAACACGAGGATGATCATGGAGAATAATGCCGTGGAGAACAACAAGAACATGGAGAACAATAGGATGAGGATGGAGAACACCGCCATGGAGAACAAGAACATGAAGAACACGAGGATGAAGATTAAGAACATCGTCTTTTTTCTATTTAATTACCCTATATCTCTCTCTTACATGCCTTACTCAGCTCTATGAATGCTAAACCTGACCTACCCACCCACCACCCCTCTCATTCACTCACCCACCCACCCCACCCACCCACCCACCTCTCACCCACCCACCCAACTAACCCCCACCACTCACCCACCCACTCAGGTTATGACTATAATCGTCTCTGAAATATAAAAATGGAAACATTTATTCACTTGTCTCAAAAATAATTACACGTTTATTTCCTGAACAATTTTAAATTTATTTTGTTTTAAATTTAATTATGTAAGTGAAGTTGAGCCTAAATACGCAATTAACATGAAAATTAAAAATAACTAATAATTAAATATTTCTGTCGTCAAAGTGTTATGTAATGTTTATGTTATTACTGAACTGTTGAACAAATGATGAACAACCCTTCTTCAATAACCTCCTTAATAACATCCTCCCTTAATAACAGCCTCTCTTAATAACAACCTCCCTTATAATAATAGCCTCCCTAATAATAGCCTCCCTTAATAACAACCTCCCTAATAACAACCTCCCCTTAACAACACCCTCCCTTCAAGCAGATATGAGTAAAACTAAATAAAGTGTGGCCAGACATATATGGCCACACACTATGGCCACACACTATGACCCCACACTATGAACCCACACTATGACCCCACACTATGACCCCACACTATGACCCCACACTATGACCCCACACTATAGCCACACACTCAAACACTACATCTTACACAGTGAAAAACTAGACCCTTAAGGACAGGTTCCAAACACACTATTTAAACAATGACACAGCACCTTATGTATTAAAGCTGTATTCACACTTCACATCTAGTACCTAAGTCAACTTCTTATGTCGAACTAAACAAACAATGTACTGAAATACTCGGTAACACTCGGTATATTTCGGTAACACTCGGTAACACTAGTATCGTAACACTCGGTAACACTCGGTAAAACTCGGTAACACACTCGGTAATACTGAAAACTCAGTAACACTCAGTAATACTCAGTAACACTTCGGTAACACGCGGCGCCACAATATCCTGACTACTGGGGTCTGATAGGCACTCTTTTGTGACCTCTGCTGTTATCTTATTTTTGTTTGGGTCTACCGTTCACAGGATGAGTATAGGGTGCACAATAAACTAGCTGCTTCATTCTCTCCCCTTCTTACATACTCCTCCCCACACCCCCTCCTCATTAACTCCCCCTCTCTCATTAACTCCCTCTCCTCATCAACTCCCCCTCATCAACTCCCCTCTCCTCATCAACTCCCCCTCCTTCATCAACCCCCTCCCCACATGCCCCTCCCTCATTAACACTCCCCACTCACCCCATGTACGCTGCACCTCCCAACACCCTCCCCCACTACATCCTACCCCTCCCTCTCCCCCATCCCCTTTAGGCTTCTACCCCTCATTCTTCCTGGCCCCTTCATCCTCCTTCCTCCTCCCATGCCACTGACCCCACACCCTCCCTCCCTCCCCCGACCTTACTGATTATCATCACAGGTTGTTGAGGGACACTGTAAAGGCCCAGCAAATATACCCGCCATTGATTTCTATATGTTGCTCTCTACAACCCCCCCCGTCACCCTCACCCCCTCCCTCCCCCCTCACCCTCCCTCCCCTGTCTTCATCAAGGAGGCCTACTTTCATCTATTATTAACCCTTCCTTCTTACGTCTATTTTCTGTCCACATTTGTCTCATTTATCTTTAAACGTTTATTCTGTGTGTGTGTGTGTGTGTGTGTGTGTGTGTGTGTGTGTGTGTGTGTGTGTGTGTGTGTGTGTGTGTGTCAGACAGCAAGCATCAGTGAGCATTATTGTGTAAGCGGTAGAGTGTTGAGAACATGAGAGTGGAGGCGGTAGAGTGCTTGTGCCACTGACCATTAAGACGGGTATAATGAGGAGGAGAATGAGGTGGTAACTCAAGAGAAGGAGGAGGAGGAGCAAGAGGGAGGAAGAAAGAGAGAGAGAGAGAGAGAGAGAGAACATGTTTCAACAACCACAAATTACAAGATACACAAATCATTATCAGGAAAATTAACTTAACCAAAATAGATCAATTTTGCACGTCAATCTTTAAGTCGTAATGCACATAGGAAAGCTCTCTCTCTCTCGCTCTTCCATCAACTTCGAATTCCACCGTAAAGAAGGAGGGAGAGGAAGGAGAGGAGGAGGAGGGAGAAGGGAGGTCGACTGAAGCCTCGACTCCCACACTAAGTCATTTATCATCCAACATCGACTTAATACGAGATACGAATTTATAGTGACCCAGGAGGAAGGAGAACGAGTGAACCACACCAGGGGAAACTTAATCAAAAACACCACACCAGGGGAACTTAACTCCAAAACACCACACCAGGGAACTTAACTCCAAACACCACACCAGGGGAACTTAACCCAAAACACCACACCAGGGGAACTTAACTCAAACACCACACCAGGGGAAACTTAACTCCAAAAACACCACACCAGGGGAACTTAACTCAAACACCACACCAGGGGGAAACTTAACTCAAAACACCACACCAGGGAAACTTAACTCCAAAACACCACACCAGGAAACTTAACTCCAAAACAGCACACCAGGGGAACTAACTCAAAACACCACACCAGGGGAACTTAACTCCAAACACCACACCAGGGGGAACTTAACTCAAAAACACCACACCAGGGGAACTTAACTCCAAAACACCACACCAGGGGGAAACTTAACTCCAAAACAGCACACCAGGGGGAACTTAACTCCAAAACACCACACCAGGGGGAACTTAACTCCAAAACACCACACCAGGGGGAACTTAACTCCAAAACACCACACCAGGGGGAAACTTAACTAAAAAAAAACACCACTTGCTATTCGGTGGCGCTAGTGTTCCCTTACGAGTTATAATGAACCACAAACTGGCAGATACAGCTGATGAGATTTCGTTTTCGTCTTCCTCCTTCTCCTCCTCCACCTCCCATCCCTCCCCCACCTCTTCTTCCTCCAATTCCCACTCATTCCCACCTCTTCTTCCTCCAATTCCCACTCATTCCCACCTCTTCCTCATCTCCCCACTTCTTCCCCCTCCTCCTCCTCCTCCTCCATCTCTTCCTACACGATGTATGAAACCTGGTGAATTTCTGGCGGCGAGAGATCAGGAAATTTTACGGTGAGGGGAGATAGTAGAGATATTTCTAGGGGAGAGATATACGTATAGCATTTAGTTAGAGAGATATTCCCATTAGAGATGTTTTGTGTGTGTGTGTGTGTGTGTAATAATAATAATAATAATAATAATAATTAACGGTTTATTGAAAGAGCTTGGCAGCCAGAAGGCGGGGGAAATTTTTGGAAAATCTGGGGAAATTTCTGAAAAATCTAGGAAATTTTTTGGAAAATCTAGGAAATGTTTTGGAAAATCTGGGGAAATTTCCAAAATTTTCAACAAATTTTCCAAAATTTTAAAAAATTTCCCCAGATTTTCCAAACATTTCCCTAGATTTTCCAAAAAATTCCCTAGATTTTTCAGAAATTTCCCCAGATTTTCCAAAAATTCCCCTAGATTTTTCAGAAATTTCCCTAGACTTTCGCAAATTTTCCGAAAATTTTCCGAAATTTTCCGAAATTTTCCGAAATTTTTCCAAAATTTTTCCAAAATTTTTCCAAAAATTTTCCAAAATTTTCCGAAATTTTTCCAAAATTTTCCCAAATTTTCCGAAATTTTTCCAAAATTTTTGGAAATTTTTCCAAAATTTTCCAAAAATTTTCCGAAAATTTCCCGGAAATTTTCAGAAAATTACCAAAAATTTGCCAAAATTTTCCAAAAATTTTCAGAAATTTTCCAAAAATTTTCCAAAAATTTTCCGAAATTTTCCAAAATTTTCCAAAAATTTTCAGAAAATTTTGCAAAAATTTCCGAAAATTTTCCCAAATTTTCCAAAAATTTTCAAAAAATTCCCAAAAATTTTCGAAAATTTTCCAAAAATTTTCAGAAATTTTTCCAAAAATTTCCGAAAATTTTCCAAAAATTTTCAGAAAATTTTCCAAAATTTTCAAAATTTTCCAAAAATTTTCCAAATTTTTCAGAAAATTTTCAGAAAATTTCTAAAAATTTTCCAAAATTTTCCAAAAATTTTCAGAAAATTTTGCAAAAATTTCCGAAAATTTTCCAAAAAATTTGGAAAATCTGGGGAAATTTTCCAAAAATTTTCAAAAAATTTCCAAAAATTTTCCAAAATTTTCCGGAATTTTTCCAAAAATTTCCGAAATTTTTCCAAAATTTCCGAAATTTTTCCGGATATTTTCAGAAAATTTCGGAAAATTTGCCAAAATTTTCCAAATATTTTCCCAAATTTTCCGAATTTTTTCCGAAATTTTTCCAAAATTTTCCAAAAATTTTCCAAAAATTTCCGAAAATTTTCCAAAAATTTCCGAAATTTTTCCCAAATTTTCCAAAAATTTCCGAAATTTTCCGAAATTTTTCCAAAATTTTCCAAAAATTTTCAGAAAATTCCCAAAAATTTTCGAAAATTTTCCAAAAATTTTCAGAAAATTTCAGAAAGTTTTCCAAAAATTTCCGAAATTTTTCCAAAATTTTCCAAAAATTTTCAGAAAATTTTCCAAATATTCAAAATTTTCCAAAAATTTTCCCAAATTTTCCGAAATTTGTCCAAAATTTTCCAAAAATTTTCCCAAATTTTCCGAAAATTTTCCAAATTTTTCAGAAAATTTTCAGAAAATTTCTAAAAATTTTCCAAAATTTTCCAAAAATTTCCGAAAAATTTCCCAAATTTTCAAAAAATTTTCCCCAATTTTTCGAAAATTTTCCCAAATTTTCAAAAAATTTTCCAAAAATTGTGTGTGTGTGTGTGTGTGTGTCTGTCTGCGTCACACAATCGCCCTCAATGTAAACAGTGTATCCATTCTTTCTCGACAACACAAAAGAAAACGACTATTCAAAGATCCACTATGCTCTCTCTCTCTCTCTCTCTCAACGGGAAGAAAGTGCCCTGAAAAATCTTGTCTACTTTATCGAGCTGTCAATATTTTCCGTCCTAACATCAGTATTTTCCTAGCGACATCTCTGACCAACACATTGTAAATAAAGAGTATAATATGTAGCGACGGGACAGATAGAATGAAGAAAGAGGCTAAGGAGGGGAGGGGAGGGAGGGAGAGGGAGGTGTGAGAGGAGGGAGAGGGAGGTGGGGGAGAGGGGAGGTGTAGAGAGGAAGGGGGGAGAGGAGGGGAGAGGAGGTGGGGAGAGGAGGGAGGAAGGTGGGGAGGAGGGAGGGGAGGTGGGGGAGGAGGGACAGGTAGAGGAGAGGAGGAGGGGTGGTAGGGGTGGGGAGAGGGGAGGAGAGGGGATGCGAAGGAAGAGAGATATTGATATTGATATTAAAACAGTTTATTTAGCCAGAAGAACACAGATACGGAGTCGAGTAAAAATCACAATATAACATGGCTGAGCCAGTTGAAGGCCTGAGCTCTCTTTTAGGCACCTGATATATACTGTACATTTATCTCAAGGAAGTATTATGTAACATTTAGTATCATCTGGAATAGTACAATAGCATGGTGGTACTAAGAACATCTCATAATGTTACCACGGTTATCACTTCAATATTTATTATATTTGGTTTACATTTATATTATAAGTACTGTATATACTGTACATGATTTACAGTGGAATTGAAAAACATAAATATGATAAGGGAGGGAAGCAGTACAGCAGGTTGTATTAAGGTGGAACAAGAGGACAGAGCTGTCAGGATTATGTCTAGTTGGCAAATATATTTATTGCAATGGTAATTTATCTATTTACATGATAATTTGTGATAAAACGGTATTGGTGGTACAATAAAAGCAGGTATATAAAGTAGGTATTACAAGAAATATTAATACTTAGGCAATAGATATTTTTTAAGAGATGATTTAAAGGAAGGGAGAGGAGTCTGCTCGGATGGGTGGGGGTAAGTTGTTCCACACCTTCACACCCTGATATTTTATGGAGGTCTGGGACTGAGAGGAGCGCATTGGGGGTGTCTTAGTAGCTCTGGGTGCCTTAAGTTGTATCTCTGATTATTCCGGAACTGGAAATAATTATTGTCAAGCAGATTTGTAAACAAATAGGGAACAGCAGTAAAGGGAAGAAGGAAGAAGGAAAGAAGGATGGAAGGAGGGAAGAGGGAAAGAAGGAAGGAAATAAAAAGGTAAAAAATAATAAAAACATCGCCAGATTGGCTTAACTGTAATCAAAACAATCATAATGCAACCGAGTAATTCTTAATCATTTTCAGAATCACTTTACATCAGATTGTAACAAATACTAACAACACGAGACAACAGCCGCTAGCAAGTGGAAAAAATAATAATAATCCCCCCGACAGTTTCCGTGAACAGTTATATTTGTCAAGTTTATAAATCCCTACGCACTCCCGGGAGCCAACCAGCTTCGCGGAAAAAAAAAACAACAACTCGTAAACAGAAGGGAATTCATGGACCAAAAAGAGTTGATTCAGATGAAAAAAGAGATGATAATGGATGGAAACTTATATGAATGGTGATGTTGTGAAGGTCAGTAAGTCAAACTCACACACACACACACACACACACACACCAACAGCCAAGGTGAGTGCCTGTGATGTACTGGAGGAGTAAGAGAGAGTGAGAGGGGTAGGGAGGAAGAAGTGAGGAGGAGGAGGAGGAGGAGTGAGGCGGGAAGACACCTTTAGGGTAGGAAGGTGCGTGAATACATTGAGTGTTTCACCGCCGCCACAGCAATGCTTAGAAATGGTTACCATGGGGACGCCTACACGGAGAGGAGAGGAGAGGAGAGGAAAGGTGGGACGCCACTTTGAAGATGAGTTGCACAGACGAAGCCTATCGCGATGACGTCACGAGGTAAACAAACACTGTGAGCTCAGGGTGACGAGTGTTGACACGTGACGTCACAGAACCTGATACCATTCGACAAAATGAGGTGCATCGCAGATTTCTTGACAGGGTGTGACAGATACTTCTCCCTTATTATTGACGGAACTACTGTCTATGTCGGTCAGTGACGCCAGCCCTAAAGTGACAGTTGTTATTGACCTTTAGAGGTGACGGTGATCGGGGCAATATAAGGACAAGCCAGACGAATATTGTACAATGATGTTAAATAAGGAAATAAGTCAAGTAGGAGTTATTATGTTACACTAGAAGTAAGAGACGGATCATTATTATAGCAGGGAAAATGATGATGATGATGATGATGATGATGATAATGATAATACTGGAACACAAAATAATAATGATAACTAAAATAAAAACAGGAAGCAGACGAAAATTGTGATGAAAAAAATAAATAAATAAAACTAAGAAAGTAATAATAATAAATATAACATTTAGTATAAGCTGTGGGGTGTCAATAAGAGGTGGATCGTGACGTACACCACCAGATGAACGCCCACTCCCTTCACCTGTGCCGGGAAGACTCTTAAAACTCGTTCACTTTATCATTCATTCTTTCTACCACTAATACACACACACACACACACACACACACACATATATATATATACGCACACATACTGCATATACACACACACACATACATAAACATACACTATTACGGGAACTGATCAATCAATAAGGCAAATGTCTTAAATTACTGTACTTTAACTTTTATTTGTATTTTAATCTCAAAATTTAAATGATCTCTTTACCTATGTGTGCCTAGAGGCTTTTGGGTTGAAATAATTTAGTTCTAATACCTTGTAACTCATGCCCAATTACGTAACAAGTGACGATCTGTTTGTATTGTGGTCTTGTCTAGTTAGGTTAGGTTAGGTTAGGTTAGGTTAGGTTAGGTTTAGGTTAGGTAAGGTTAGGTTAGGTTAGGTTAGGTTAGGTTTAGTTATTACAGCCTTACTCGGCTTAACTGAATATTTGACACCACACTCGGGATGACATGACAGTACCCACCACAGTATAAACAGTAGGACGTGAAAAATATGCAAGTGATTTTTAAATATTATTTTTAAAACAAAATCAACACAAACACATATATACAAGGGTGAAAAATAATGTACTCAGCTGTATAAAATAATGTACTCAGCTGTACTAATACACGTTACAACAAGATGGCCAGTAGATTCCGCGGTGTACAGTTAGTGCCGGTATCAGTGGGTCACACCACGACAGAGCCCACAGGGAGAACAGGAGTCGATGGTGATAAGAGATTTTTTTAGATTGCCCCCGAGGGGGCTAGTTTATTGGGCACCCCCTTACATCCTGTGCAAGGTGAAGCGCAGAAGCGTTTACAGTGCCCAACAGGGAAGCAGGCTAAGTTCATGCTTGCCTTTATGTCTCATGAGTTAAGGGCGTAGAAGCCTAAAGAGTCAAGGGCGTAGAAGCCTGAAGAGTCAATGGTTTATGTCATCAAGTTATTGGAAGCTCCAACAACTTTCCCTGAATAAGAATTCGCAACTTTCGACTTACACCAGGTACCTACTTTACAGGGACTAATGGGGGCTAGGAAGTGTGTCCAAACAACTTCCACCGGCCCGGGAATCGAACCCGTGACATCTCGCTTGCGAGGGTGATAAGAGTGGAACTGACGGTGACTCCTTGGTCAGAGTAGACATCACCTGTCATAGATGGCGCCCCCAAAAGCCGGAGATGGTTTTCCACCAGTCAAGACCCGTCTCCTGTCTCATGTAGTTACTAGTTGCCTGTTGGTAACTAGTACTAGTTTGGTCGTGTGGAGCAAGCCGTGCAGATAAAGGTGACAATGCAGTGTATTTACATGGAAGTGTGACTCTTCTATGTTACAACACCCACACACGCCAGCCATTGTATCAGCCACAGATCATTACCTCTTTGAAGTGAGCGTGTCAACGACCTAACCAAATTACAAACCACATTACCAACACACATCAATGTTTCCCACAAAAAAATCCAGCATTTTAGTTCATTTTAACAACCAGTCCATTGAAGTGTTTTTATATATATATATAAAAGTAATACAACTTTCAAATTAGCATCAAAGGTAGAATGTATTTTTATACTGTGGTCGCCAATTAAAACCTCGAGTATCAGATTCCTATACAAGATATAACTTATGGTTGAGTGACAGGTATTTCTGTCTGTCTGTTCGTTACTGGTATCTGTCGTGTTGTATTCTGCACACGAGGGACACTACACATACCTAACACTATTTCATGCTTATGTTCCTGTGTTTCTACTAAAATAACAGAAAATAATATAAACAAATAACATAACCCGGATATAACATACAAAATAGTTTACATAATTTCACGTTATAAAACTCAACCCCCCCCCCCCCCACCCGGGATGAGAGGTGACGTCATCAGAGGTCATTGTCATCAACTCACCTGTACACAGACGCACAACACCAGACAGGTAAACAGCGGCATCACAAACCTACACGTAATTTTTCCTTGATTTTCTATGACGTAAACATAAATAATATAACGTCAAATGAATAATAATAATAATATAACGTAAAATAAACATCACCTAAAAATAATTAAACATTCCTTAACAACTAACACACACTAGCAGCACCTGACCCCTGCTTCCTGTGATTGCCTCCTGACATTAATGCGACGCTCGGCTAGCTGACACACACACCTAATTTTACAAACTTTAATGAAATATAAATGATTTAATTACCATGATTTTGCCAACATTATGGAGATAGGGGTGTGTGTGTGCTCGATGTTACTGTTTACGTCTGGCTAACTTTCCACACACACACACACACACACACACACACACACACACACACACACACACACACACACACACACACAACCCCACCCTTCACCACACCACCCCCCAGACCCCCCCCTATACCCCCCACCCCCCCACCCATCAAATGAAAATATATTATTTGTAAAAAAAAAAATATCTCGCCCTCCATCTTCCTCTGACGTCACAGCCAATTGGAATACATCTTTTTCTGACGTCACAGCCAATTGGAATACGTGACAATGTTAAAGCGGCATTATACAGCCTTCATTTTATAGACTAGAAAAGTGGTGGTGTATTTCACGATTATTTTACTGTGGAAATATGTTATTAATATCAAAGGGAGTCGCCTCGGAAAACTAAATCTCTCTCTCTCTCTCTCTCTCTCTCTCTCTAAATAATATTAAATACCCCACCTCCATATTCCCTTAAACTCAAAGTACCTCAACCTGCTTTAAGGAAATCTACCACAACAAAGATAAAATAATATAAACAACGACGCCATTACAAAACACTAATTGCAATCGACAAAAAAAAATCACTCCAACAAAATACACGATACGACACCATTCCTAAGTTTAAAAAAAAAAACACAAAATCATTTTCTTTTTTTGGGAGCCTGAAACAGCAATTACAGCAACACAGTAGTAGCGGGTCACAGGTAACATGTACACAACAATGAACGTTAACAATAGCCTAAAAAAACTTTAATTGGAAACTTGTCTACACCTCCGATGACTCCAGTGTGAATTGTAGTGTTTTTTCCCCCGTCTACAATACCTGTTTAGATACACCTTTTTTTTTCCTCTCATAGATTAAACAAAACAATAACATCAGCTTTGACTTCTATTAAATAACAATAATCATAGTATTGACAACATTATATAAATCACCAAGAAAAAAATCACACAAATATCTCTTTATCTTATACTGTTATAAAGGTTTTTTTGGGGGGGGATATTGGAATAATTTGATCCTGGTAATTACTGAACAGGTGTTTCATGTACTGTACCTGTAGGGAAACACGGTGTTAAGTCTTAAATAGGAAAATCAACCCAAAGTTCCTGAGTATAGTTTCCTTAATGATGGTTACACACACACGCACACGCACACACACACACACACACACACACACAGCCCGTCACTTCATCCACACTAACAAGACCCTGAGAGTAAATACACCTGGGTATCATAGCTAATTTAACCACTATCAACAAAACAGACAGGTATATGACTCTCTCTCTCTCTCTCTCTCTCTCTTGACAACGGGTGATGACAAACACACCTCATCACCTCATCACCAACCTGACCTCATTATTGTCACCTGTCCTACATATACTGTATACAACTCATCACCTACGAACAACCCCCCCCCCGGATTAATTAAAAACTACAAAAATCTAACCTGTATTTTAAGTCAGGTGATAAAAGCCTTTTCTAGAATTTAATTACCGCCCTACATCAGTCCACACGCCCTTGTATAATAAGTAAGGGTCCCCGGGGAGCTGACGTGGTGTGGTGTTGGCTGTGCTTCTCTATGTTTACAAAATACCAGTATGGTTTTAGGGTAAGAACAGACTGGAATTAATTGACTGATTGACGCCACTAACAAGCTCCTCTAGTGAGTGTTGGTATAGATTAGTCAAGTCTTCGTTACCGTCGACCTGCGTTACCGTCGACCTGCACTATCGTCGATCTGCACTACAGTCGATCTGCACTATCGTCGATCTGCACTACCGTCGACCTGCACTATCGTCGATCTGCACTACCATCGATCTGCACTACCGTCGATCTGCACTGCCGTCGATCTGCACTACCATCGACCTGCACTACCGTCGACCTGCACTACCATCGATCTGCACTACCGTCGACCTTCACTACCGTCGATCTGCACTACCGTCGATCTGCACTACCGTCGACCTACACTACCGTCGACCTACACTACCGTCGACCTTCACTACCGCCGACATACACTACCGCCGACCTACACTACCGTCGACCTGCACTCTCTTACTGTGGAACCTTAAGTGTGTAATTGAAAGGCTGTTTAGTAGAGCGTTACCTGTGTGCTATAGTGATTATTAACGTTATGATCCTTCACTTAATCTGGTGTTCTGCAAGGCTCTATTTTTGGACACGTAGGGTTTCTATTGCACAGCCAAACTATACTAAAATCCGTTTGCCTCCTTCCCCTGACAACCCCCCACCCCCCACCCCAGCGATTCAGATTCATGAACCCGAAGCAGTAGATTGATACATTATTCTATCCATAAATGCTTCGGATTCATGAGTCTGAATCTCTGGCTGTGGTTTAGGGAGAGGCGAGCGGATTTACGTAGTTGACTGTACATAAATGGCGTTATATATTCCAGCACACTTGTAAGATATTATTTCCAAATGACCGTCAGCTGTAAATGTCAGCCACACAATTCTTAACTCTTTCAGAAGCTTCGTGAATTAACTGAAGTCAGGGAGTGGACAATATGTATGGTACTGACTGAACCATGAAGGGAAAAGGAAAAATAACTTACAATACGATTATCCAGGGGAGAGAAACTGTCCCTCCTCCCCCGGGGCTTCCTGCAGTGTCAATACAATTCTTAGACGAGAAAACAACACAAATTTCTCAGAGTTTTATTTTCACTGGCCAACAAAGAAACATCAACAAAAACATTCAATACACTTATAATAAAATCCATAATTTGACGTCATCTTCAACCTCCTTCGACATTTACTACACTTATAAACATTCCAAAACATCAACAATATGATTTACCAACATTAACCTAACCTAACCTAACCTCTACTTAACCTAACCTTACCTCAACCTAACCTAACCTAACCTAACCTTACCTCAACCTAACCTCAACCTAACCTAACCAAACCACTAATTACGACCCAGGTGATGAGTTCTATAGACAATATATCTTCCTTGAGAGAACTTGTCAACACTAATGATGTATCTGCTATCTGGAAGCTATATATAGACCCCTCTCTCTCTTTGAAGCCTTTTCTAGCTTAATGCGGGGAAGCTAGGTACTAAAGCTAACATACTGTACATATATTCATTCATCTTGTTTAATATTGGACAATCTGATCAGACATTCCATAGGCCTACTCAAGATACTTTTATTACAGGTATGAATTTTTTAATAATTTTTCCCACTAGATTAAATTATATTCTGTTTAAATTCCATATTCTTAAGTTCCTCACTCACTCGGGAACATCTTCAAGAAGGCTGCAGGTCCCAGAAAGTTAAAACCATGTTAATTATGCCAATTTTACCTGTTAAGTTTTCTCCCTAATTAACGTGTCAAAGCACAGAACTCTACACCAACATTACTATTGGTTGAGTCTTTACCTATCATGGCTATTATTATATTACTGAGAACTGTTCCATAATCTATAATATTTGACTCCTATATATAACCACACAGAACCATAAGTTATACCACACCAGAACCATAAGTTATACCACACCACGACCATACCTTACACCACACCAGAACCATACCTTACACCACACCAGAACCATACCTTATACCACACCAGGAGTCAGGACCATACCCTATACCACACCACGACCATACCTTACACCACACCAGAACCATACCTTATACCACACCAGGAGTCAGGACCATACCCTATACCACACCACGACCATACCTTACACCACACCAGAACCCACGACCATACCTTACACCACACCAGAACCATACCTCAGTCTGTGCATTTGGTCACTCCACACCCCACAGTCCTACAGGTGAGTTCGTGAGGTAAGGATTAATTAATCCCCACTGCTCTACCGTCACCTTGGTTGCTTCTCTGACCGGCCAGCTCAAGACAGTCGGCTTCTGATGACTCAGAAACAATTTTCTACGTCATTTACCCGACTGATTCCTGAAGACACAACGAATTAAAGAATGGTTGCTGTACTGTTCTGACCTCCTTCACCTCCCCCTACCTTCCCATCCACCCTAAACCCTACTCTCCTTCTACTCTTTCCCCCACTCCTCCCCTTTCCCCACCTCCTCCTGCTCTCCCCCTCCACCCTTCCCCCCTACCCTCCCTTCACCCCCCCCTTTAACACATCGCATGTCAGTATTTATTCCAGTGGGGTGGAAAGAAGAACATCTACCTCCCCTCACCCCTTCCCTCCTATCACCCTTCAATCCCCTCCTTCACCTTTCTCGGCTACCTCCTCACCTTTTCCCCTTTCTCTCTCACCCCCCTGCTCTCTCCCTTTCCCCTTTCTTTTCACCTCTTCCCTCATCTCCCCCTCCCCTTCCCCCACCTCCCCCACCGCATCCTATTCCTTCAATTCTCCCCTCCCTTGTATCTTCACCACCCCTTCACCCTCCCCTTCCCCCTTCCCTCACCCATTACCCCATCACCGCAGTAAAGACCAAAGGGCCGTATTTCCCCGCTAAAATAGGTCAGCAATATACACATTATTATTGGACTTCTTCCAGCTCTTGTTGTGATGTATCTAAGTGGCGAGTTTAATTAAAAACCCATTGTTGTGTTCACAGAGCACAACACACACACACACACACACACACACAGGATATCCGAGAGTATAATAATAATAATAATAATAATAATAATAATAATAATAATAATAATAATAATAATAACACAACATATCTATTAACATAAAATTAACCAAATAATTTATTAACATTTAAACAGACAACATTTATGACTTCTGACCTAATTAAACTCATCACTTAAAATGTTGATATGGTCCATACTGTTAATTAATGCCTCCCAGATTATAAAATGGTCTCCGACACTACAATATGGTCTCCCACACTACAAAATGGTCTCCAAAATTCGACACAATGCCTCCAAGATTTCAAAACAGCCCACAGTTATAAAATGCCTGCGATATAAATTGGTCTCCTAGAATACAAATTGGTCTCCTGGGATAGAAATTGATCTCCT